>NW_026463286.1:0-74774 GCF_021730395.1 Mercenaria mercenaria
TGGAGGTCATAATACTATGACCGGGGCGTCACTTTTTCTATAGAATAATGACGGGGGGGGGGGTCATTATTCTATGGGGGTCGAAAAACTTCATTACACCGGCGGTCAGAAATTTGGTGGGCAAAATAACTCACAACATACGCAACACAAAATACGAAACAGACATCAAAATAAATACGATTGATAACACAAAATGCCATATATATATTTGTGGGTCCGCCGACACCCTTGAAAAATCATAATTACAACAAAATATCAAACACAACAACATTAATGTAACAAAACGGACGTTCAAGAAAAATCAATATATAACAAAAAGAGAGAATATTTTGGTTTACTTTACCAACACAAATATTTTTCTTGAAAAAGTTTGAGGTTACAACATAATTTATATATAAAAAAATGCTTAAATGACTAGATCTTGGAAGTGGGCCAATGAATTTCTATCTCCATTAGCATAGTTGGGGGCTAATGACTTTCACAGTATGGTGTCAATAAACAGGGGTCATTGCTAATTGGAAAGTCAGCCAACCTTATTACTGCATCAATAAATGAGAAGAAGAAACAGTTATTTAGGAATATACTACAAATATGACCGTGCTTTTATGAGGGAAAGCATGATTTTATTTTTTTTAGTTCTATCTGGTTTATGTTTACAATTTTTGACTTGTAGACATAAAATGAAAATGTTTTTCATTCTTGTCAACTTTATATTAAATTTTAATCATTATCTGGCGAATATTTGTTTTAGACGTACAGGCATTCAAATTGGATATTTAAAAAAAATTGTATCATTCACATACCTATATTTTTATCTTATACTTTGACTTTGACTTTATCTGGCTAGTTCAAAAAGGGAACTAAGATTTTATTGTGATACGACTTGTGTGCAAGTTTTGTAAGGTGAGCTAATAAAGCTAACAGACAAAGAAATACTAAATATTCAAGCAGCATCCCTGTAGATGAAACACACTTTTCTGTATATTTTGCTGACATTTTGAATATGCCAGCGCAAAATGAATGATTTTGCTCATGATGAATTTGGGCATATTGCTATAGATAGTTTAGATAGGTCTTTCTTTCGAGATAATTGAAATTGGTAAACGCATGTGCTCGTTATCTGAATCTGGCTTAGTTTTGGTTGTCACCTGAGTTATATATAGTTTTATATTGCCTAAAATTCATCAAGAAAGTAGGTCAGAGGGTAAAATAATGCATAGGTATTGAAATCTGTGAACATGGTTCAAAATCAAAGCTGATGCTAAAATATTCAGAAAGTAGGTGTTATGTTGTCTTTGAATATGGAGATAAATAGCCAATTTTTTACCCTTTATGGGGCCAATAACTCTGGAACCCATGTGGAATATGACTGGTTCAAGACAGGAACCGAGGTCTTATGGTGATACAAGTTGTGTGCAAGTTTGGTTAAAATCCAATCATAAATGAAACCGCTTTTGTGCAGACAAGACCAAAACATCTAATTTCTGGTCCTTTCAGGGGCCTTAACTCTGGAACCCATTGCGGAATATGACTGGTTCAAAAAGGGAACTAAGATTTTATTGTGATACGACTTGTGTGCAAGTTTGGTAACAATCCAATCATAAATGAAACTGCTATTGTGCATACAAGACCAAAATAGCCAATTTCTAACACTCTCAGGGGCCTTAACTCTAGAACCAATGGTTGAATATGGCTGGTTCAAGACAGGAACTAAGATCTTTCGGTGATACAAGTTGTGTGCAAGTTTGGTTAAAATCAAATCAAATTCTGTCCATTAGCCAAAGGCCAGCTGTTGTCGATATTTACTAATAAAATGTTGTTGTTGTTGTTGATATTATTATTATTATCACCCTACTTTCTCTGAATGAAAATATATTTCTTTTAACTCCACTGCACATATCTTCATGGCCCAATGGGGACAGCAGCTGTGCTAATTGCCCTCAAATTAATTGCTATTACATAATCGCTTATAAGAAGCAGATAAGGTTGGAGTTGTTATGGGAAAACTAATATAGTAGTGGATCTAGGACGTTTCAAAAAATGCAAAGAAAAGATAAATATAGAAAATATGCATTTTATGTAAAGAGAAAGTATTGAATTACCGGTATTGGATGAAAATAGATAAAAATACAGGAACACTTATGTAAAAGATTTTTCAACTTCAATACGAAAATTATATAATCACAGATTTACATTTTGGGCAAACATGTTAAATGTCTTATTGACAGTCTTGGACACGGCTATATATGGCATAACTTCAATGAAAATATCACTTTTGATATTTTTAAATGCAGATTAAGAGATCAGTTTAAGCTGGAGTGGAGTGGTATTGTTAATAATATGTTCAAACATTGATTATGATGTAAACTTTAAAACAGAATTTAGGTATGAAAAGTATCTTGATTTTATTGAAAATGATTATTTGAGAAAACTATTTACTTGTTTCAGATTATCAGCATATTCAATAGCTATCGAAACTGGAAGATATATAGGAACTAGAAGAATCAATAGTGTGTCAAAAGTGCAATTATTATAAAGTAGAGTCTTATTATCACTTTTACATGAGTTGGGGGGAAAGGGGGGGGGGGGTGTGGCGTGTGTGTGTGTGTGTGTGTGTGTGTGTGTGTGTGTGCGTGTGTGTGTGTGTGAGAGAGGTCCCAGTAAATTTGATTAGACCACTTTTGTGGCTCTGTGATGAAAAAGTATTCAGTACAATTTAAAATGCAACATGTTGTGTGAATGTCCATTGCTTAGTTATTTTATCATGAAAGTTTCAGGTAAAAAGTTAGAACCATTTTTAAAAAAATAATGGAAACTGTGTTCCTGGCTAGTCACATGTCAGATTACACCACCCACTTTTAATTTGAATATCTATAAATATAAGTCAAAACTGGTAACAGTAACACTTGTTAATGAAACTCAATACATGTAGGTATATTACCAGAAAGTATAAATAAAATCAAAAATCATTTTGCGCAGACACCTAACTGGGACCCCCCCACCCCCTTTGTATCACGTATCTCATTGCCAAATCTGAATTTATCTGAATGTTTGATGTCTTCAAATAAATTTTATTTTATTTTGTAGGGTTTAACGTCGCACCTACACAATTATAGAGCATATAGCAACTTTCCAGCTTTGATGGTGGAGGAGACCCCAGGTGCCCGTCCGTGCATTATTTCCTCACGAGCGGGCACCTGGGTAGAACCACCGACCTTCCGTCCAGATGGATGGCATCCTCAAATAAAGAATTCAACGCCCCGAGTGAGGCTCTAACCCACATCGATGAGGGGAAAGTGATTTGAAGTCAGCGACCTTAACCACTCGGCCACGGAGGCCCTGATCTTCAAATAAAAAGAAAACTATTTTGAACATTTGGAAATACATTAACTAGGTATTTTGTGAGAAATGCAGAAATATAAGTGTCTCCTCGATAATTATGAAAACTGTTTAAGTCGTATAGATTTGTTCTATTCAAAGTGCCATCATATACAGAGATATAACATACATATTAGTATAGCCTATACCTGATATGTCATGTATGTTCATTAGCCAAAGGCCAGCTATTGTCGATATTTACAAATACAATGTTGTTGTTGTTGTTGTTGATATTATTTTTTATTACAGTTATTATAATAATAACTATTATTATTATAATTATTATCATCACCCTACTTTTACTGAATGAAAATCTATTTCTTTCAACACCACTGCACATATGTCTTCATGTTCCGGTGGGGACACCTGTTGTGCTAATTGCCCTCAAGTTAATTACTATTTCATAATCGCTTATGAGAAGAAGATAAGGTTGGAGTCGTTTATTTGATTTCGGGATAGGAAAACCAATATAGTAGTGGATCTAGGACTTTTTAAAAATGCAAAGAAAAGATAAATATCAAACTACTAGTTGGTATTCATTTCCTGCTTCACTCCTTATAAATATTCTCTGAAAGCCTGTATTCATTACTAGTTTATTTCAGGATTTTCCTAAATTTTAGAAGCATATATCTTTTATGTAGAAAAGTCTGTTCATATTTTCAGATTTTCAGAAAGTTTAGTCTATTTCTTTTTTGTTTTGATTCATCAAAACTATTAAGTACTTAACTTACACTTATCTAATATGACAAACCTTTTCAGTCTGCAAGCGCATCAGCGCATAATATTTCCCCAGTCTATTACAGTGTCATCGCATTCTACCTAAAATGATTTATGTCGATGCCGATGTTGACATGACCCTTCATAAACATTTTCAATTCTATAGATATTAGATACTTACCTCCTTAGAATTATTTTGGGTATCGATACTAACAGAGTATATTTATCAATATCACTGTCTATGGTCTATAGTCAAATAATTTTGTTGAATTAATTTGACCTTTGATCTAGAGGTAAAATCTTTTGGACTTTCCAAATTTGCACATAGTTTTCTAGGTTAGTACAGACATAGTGAAAAAATCGTGTTTTTTTTGTGGGAAAAGTATCAAACTTAGTAGAAAGTGAGCATATTGTGTCTAAAATTCAAAAGTGAATTGAAGTACGAAGAAATTCAAACTGGCCGTAATTATTCAAAATAGCCGCCATTCATGAAAAATATGTTGGAAAGTAAAGATGAAAAACCCTCAGTGAATTTGGGTTTTTAATCATTTTTTATGCAAATACTAATTACACTTACATGAATCGATTTCAGCTATTTTTTAACTATATATTTACAGAAATTAAGTTACTTCTCTTAATTAAGTTTCGCTATTTTACCGCAAACAGTTTGATATGTTTAAATTATCTTTAGAACGTTCAAATCCTAACATAGAGCTTAGAATAATAGTTTGAATAAAAATGACGTGACACATGGTAACAAAGATATCATTTGATCATATTCTGACACATACTGTAGAGACAACAGTTTAATTTTCCCACTAACGTAATTCATGTATGTTGTCATTTAGTTTGTTTTGCCATTAAATTGAAATCAACCCCTTTCCTTATATATTACAATAATGAATCTAATCTACTTTTTCTACTTCTTGTTATATTTCCATACAACTCATCATTTGTTTTAACTGATTTATAATTTTAAAGATGTAAGAAATCAAAGTGGTTTACATAAAAAACCTCATCAACAAATATGTCATTCAACTTCTGTAAAATATCTAGCAAAATAGACTTTATATTTCGGTTAAATTTTATATACTGCTTTTAGCACACATGTACTAACGCATTTCGGAAGTACTAAAAGAATGTCAAAGTATGTTAAAAATGACTCGAGTTCAACCTGGCGACATTAATAAAGTCCATTCTACCCTAAAAGCAAGGATGTAACTCAAACACTGAAAGTCACATTCAAAGAATGCAGCCACCCATACAAAATTCCAGACACTTTCTAGATCTATTTTGACTAGAAAATTGTGTTATATACATGAAATAGATATAAGAACCCTAACAGTGTTCTGGAACCTCAAGAAAAAAAAAAACACAAAAAAACTTAATCACAAAGAAAACTTCCTCATATACTTAGTTAATTTTACGACAGAGTCACTGGTCTTCCTCGATATATTAACAATGTGCCTGAAATTATGGATTGATATGAGCATTATTTCTGTTTTATAAGATGTAAGGTGTGAAGTAAGATGGGGGACGTATTATTTTAGTCAGTGTTGAGAGTGTAAAATTTTGGGAGGTTTTGATACTTTGGAGGATTAAGGAGGGTAGACGAAGGTACTGACGAGAACTTTATACAATATGTTACAAAATATGTGGAATACTAGTACCCCGAATGGACAGAATGTGACTTTTGCAATCAAGCAACAAACCCAACGGATATATCACACTACAGCACTTGGCGGGGTGTGATCAAACCCCTATACATGCAGGAGGGCAGAAAAATGCACATGCCATTACAGGTAGCTCGTTTATAACATGAAATAGTGACAATTTATTTTATTCGTTGAATACCGACAAAAAATAGTTATGATGTTTCGAAAGTTAGAGAAATTAGACGAAAACGATAGCTCTTTGTTGTCAATGACTGGGAAAATAAATAACACAATTCGAAAAGTTGATTATCTGGATCATATTATTAGCGTGAGAACTGGTCACCTGAAACAGTCGGCATACCACACTATAGATATTGAAGCGCGCTCCAGGTGCAATAATCTTATTTTCCAAAGATACTTATGAACTACGTTTTGAGTTTTTAGTGACTATTTAGAACTAGATCTTGGAGAGTTTTATGTCCAGCGTGTGTATCGGTTAGGTTCTCTTAATCAGGCGAGAAGTATTACACAGACTCCTAGGCGACCGATAATTGTGGCATTCCGTGACTATCAGGATACCGAATACATCCTGCTGCAGGCTACAAAGCTTAGCAACTTTCGATTCAGCATTGACAGGGATTACCCAAAAGAAATCGCCAACGTGCGGAAGAGACTTTGGGATCGCTTTCGCACCGAAAGGGATACTTTTTGTCCAGATGCAAAAATGGCCTACCCTGCAAAATTTATCATCAAAGGTCGTGTGGTAGAGGACGAATTTCCCGACTGGCATGACATTTTAAATAGAGACAGATGCCAGTTGTTTAATCCTCAAAACGAGATTTGCAGTAAGCAAAACCGAAGTGTTTATTCAGGGTCAACTGATGTTGACAGTTCCGCAAGAGAGGCTAGTATGCGGAGTCCAAACCAGCGGATCGAGCTTGAGAGACCAGCAAACAGGGAAAATCAAACGTATAATATACCAGCACCGTCTCAGCAATTAAACAAAAAAATATACAGTCAAGCAGCAGCAGGTACGACCGTTCAACCGACTAACGTACTGCGTTATAGTAACGTGTCGTCTGCAGGGACAGAGAACAGACGGCACGTGGATTGATAGTTCAGTTAATTATAGCATCGAGGACGGCCGTGATCAATCATTAAATCACGGGATAACTGAGAGTCGAGATAATCCTACCGATCAATAGTACAATAGGGAGAGACGGTCGATAAAATGTGTGCTCTTAAATATACAATGTCTTATTTAAAAATGTGAACAAACTGGATTCCCCCGAATTAACAGCTGTATTCAATAATCATAATATAGTTTTCAAATTGATACGTAAATATGAATATTGACGGTTTTGGGTTGTTTAATTTATAACGGATGGTGTAAAATCCTGCTGTTAAAAGGAATTCTGGTGGTATAGCTGTGTGAAACTTGATATTATTGATAATGTATCTTTATACAGCGCGGACAGTGATGCCATATTATTGTTAAGACGTAAGGGCTTAGTTTTTGATTTACAACATGATGTATATATATATATATATATATATATATATATATATATATATATATATTCTTTGCTATGTAGTTCCATAAGGAGATCACGAGAAGCTTATATAAAGACAAATAATTACGATAGAGTTATTAACCAGATTATAGTTTTTGGAGATATGAATAGCAGGATTGGCCAGTTAAATGGTTTTGTTAACGAAGATGAATTAAATATACATATGAGCTCATTTCTGCCAGAAAATTACTAGCCCTATAAGGTTTTACTCAAACTATGACAAGACTTTGTAACAGATCATAACTGAACGCTACTGTTAGACTTTTGCAAACAGTCGGGGCTTAGAAGTCTTAACGGACAGACAGGAAAAGATGCCAGTATTGGTAAATACACTTACACTGGACCATTAGGTAGTAGCCTAGTGGACTATGTGCTAGCAAGTGAAAATATTATGACATTGTTTAACTCTTTTGAAGTGTTAGATCTGTATATATTATCTGATCATTGTGTAGTTTCATTTAGCTTACAGGCATATACATCGGATATAAATATATCGGATGAAAATAACTGTAGTAGAATTGAATATACATATAAATGGAACTCTGATAAAATACATGATTATACACAGAAATTGACAGGTGAAGTTGCTGTAAATGAATTAAATAATTTGACAAATAACTTCAATAATATAGCACACAGCAACGAGGTCGACGAAAATATTTCTGATTTTTTGAAAATCATGGATGAAGTATGTTCACCTCTGTTTAAGCGCATGCCAAAAAGTACTGATAGTTTTAATAAAAGGAGGAAAGAGGAATGGTTCGATGACGAATGTTCTTCAAAGCGTGACTTATTATATAACTGTTAAAATTCTTATAGAAACTGTAAAAGTGATATAAACAGACTAAATATGTGCAGGGCACGTTCTCAGTATAAGCATGTACTAAAAGAAAACGTTATAAGCATAGACAGAAAGGAACTAACAAGCTGATTAAATCGAGGACAGATAATGCTAAGTAGTATTGGAAAATGTAAAAGGGATTAACTGGCTGTAGTTATCTTAACTCTCTTACACCGGATGATTTTGCTAGATATTTTAAAGCCATAAACAACCCTGAGGATATGTTTTATCAGGCAGATGAAGATGTTTTGTTTTTTAACAAAAGGTATTTAAATGGGGAATTTCAAATAATGTTCACCGAATTAGATGAACATATTAGTCACATAGAAATACTGAAAGCAGTTAAGCAGTTGAAAAGTTATACAAGTGGAGGTCCAGATTTATTATTAAATGAATTTTTCAAACACGGAATAGATGTTTTATTACCATACTTGCCTCAGTTATTGAACAAATGTCTAAATATAGGTTATTTTCCAGACTGTTGGAATGACGGTTTTATTGTTCCCATTTTTAAAAGTGGTGATACAAGACAGCCAAGCAATTATAGAGGTATAACACTTCTAAGTGTATTAGGCAAATTGTCCACCAGAATCTTAAACAACCGACTTACGGAGTGGGCCGAAAACTATCATGTTTATATTGAAGCGCAAGCTGGCTTTCGTAAACATATGAGCACAATAGATAATATTTTTGTGTTAAACAACCTTATTTCTCATATATTTAATAGTAATGTAAAACTTGCATTTGTTGATTTTCAGAAGGCTTTTGAAATCTACTTTCCAGATTTTATTTTTGATTTCGTTGTGAGAGACATTTTATGGTACAAACTTATTAAAACAGGAATAAGAGGGAACAATTTAGATTTCATTAAGTCTATGTATGATAATGTAAAATCAAAAGTTAAACTTTCTAATAATGTCAGTGATATTTTTGAAGGTCCGACAAGGCGAATGCCTTTCTCCTTTCCGTTTTAGCATGTTTTAAACGATATAGAAGACACGTTCATAAACAAAGGTTTAGAAGGTATTAATATTGGTACTATGAAACTTACATGCTGATGATATTGTATTATTTTCTCAGTCTGCAGACGGTCTTCAGAACTCTTTAAATGTTTTGTATGATTATTGCTCTAAATGGAAGCTCACTGTTAATACGAAGAAAACAAAAATTGTGATTTTTAGAAAACGTAGTCGGCTGTCAGATAATTTAGCATTTATTTATAATAATAAACAAATAGAAATTGTTAGCAAATTTAAATACCTAGTTGTTTTTTTTACGACAGGTGGTTCTTTTAACGAGATGAACAAAATGTTAGCAGGCCAAGCTCTGAAAGCCACCTTTCAGCTGAATTAATATTTGTATAAGTTCATATCTATCTGGCAAAAACACATATTGAATCTTTATGATAAATAGTTACACCGGGAATGAATTATGCCTCAGAGATATGGTGATTTAACAAGGGTAAACATATTGAAAGAGCCCATCTTTGTTTCTGTAAATAGCTGTGAGGAGTTAAAGTTTGTTGCCAAAATGCTTTTGTATATGGTGAAACTAGAAGATTGAGACATGTATTACGCACAGATATTTACATATTATAAAATATTAGTTAAAATTGTGTCAGTGCGGAGAAGTAAAATATGCACGACAGATGTATGTTCTATTAAAAATGATATTGAATTACACCCGAATCATATAAACTGGGAACATAGTGTTTAAAACTTATTGTCAATGTTAGGTTTTTATGAGGTGTGGTTAACCAAGGAGTTGGGGACAATAATATATTCTTACAAACCTTGAAGATACGTCTTTATGATATATTTAAACAAAATTGTAATGACAGCTTACAGGGGTCCTCTCGTGCCTTATTTTACAAAACAAAAGCTACTTTTACTTTTCAGAAATATTTAAATGATGTCATTGTTGTAAAACATAGAATAAGCATGTCTCGACTAAGAATGTCATCACATAGGCTAGAAATAGAAAGTGGCAGATGGAGAAAACCTGTAAGCGTCCCTTTGGATCAAAGAAAATGTTTATTCTGTAATGCATTGGAGGATGAATACCAATTTATTGAGTGCTCTCTATATACGGATTTAAGGCATCAGTACATTAGAAGATACTATTGGTTTCATCCTAATTATATCAAATTTATGGAACTAATTAAAACTGAAAATGTTACCGATTTAAGAAAACTCTCAGCGTATGTATACAAGGCGTTTGAAAAACGAAACTTGATTTTGAGTTCAATGTAGCAGTTATCAGTAAATGTTAATAAAAGTCTCTATTATGTTGTAACACTTGATATTTGTCATAATGTTAAATAATGCTCTTACAGTCTCTCCCTCTCTCCAAAATATAACATGCATTTGGTATGAAGTGTTCATCTATTGATATATTTATTGTCATCTTGCTTACACATCTTGTATATTTGCACTGTTATTTCTTCTGTGATTATGTTATATTGATGCATGCACATGGGCCAGAATTGGCTTAATACATAATAAAGTTATACATTTATTGGCATAGAGTTTGAGAATATTACTCTGCATCCATGGTACGAACTATATATGGAATAATGCCTAACTCTAGCTTTTATAGGCTTAAATGATGAGTAAAACTGAGAGGCGTTGGTGTAGTAACGATGGATCATTCAGTAGTCTCTGATTTTTGCATAAATGGTTTATATACGTAAAATGCGGGATCCAGTATTGACCCGTAGATACACTGTATTTTGCTACTTAGACTTCCATAATTTCCTATCAATGCATACTATTTCATAGTGACTGCTTATATAGACGACATCCGACCTTAATAATGGCGCTCAGGTCATACAGAGTGTGATTGTCAATGGTGATGGTTTCAATAGATTGAGAATCATAACATTCATGTAGTTTGGTGAAGAAACCGAATAATGTCATTCTGGAGCTTCGTAGGTCAACCTGGACTTTCATTTCAGCAGACTGTAGTTCCTCATGACCTTTGCTCTATTTTAGATGCTACTCTTCCTGAATATCAACTACCTTCTCTAAAATCTTTAGAATGAGTGGGAGAAGGGATACAAGCATGTTGTTTTTGTGACTATTGATTCTAGACTAGGTTTCTTTAACATAGATCTTATCCGCACATTCCTAAACACCTTTAGTACATTACCTAAATCCATGGAATGTACAAGACCGCCTCGGTAGCCGAGTGGTAGAGCGTCCGCTTCGAGTGAGGAATGTCGTGGGTTCGATTCCCGGCCGCGTCATACCAAAGATGTAAAAATGGTATTAGTAGCTTCCTCCCTTGGCGCTCAGCATTAAGAGGATAGTGCTAGGACTTGTAAACTATAAAGTTGGGCATTGTGCTCACTGCTACAAGTAGACACCGTCGTTTATATGACTGGAAATTGTTGAAAAGACGTTAAACCTGAACATACCCACACACATGGAATGTACAACTCCTGGCTCGCGGATTTCTCCGCGCGGACAATTTTACGAGTCACCCCCGTAATATATTAACAGCTTCCACCGCGACCAAAAACAATAAATCGATTGTGATGTGTTGTGAGGATAAATCGAAGCGCATCGCAGTGATGTATCGGTGGTTTTCTTTGAATTGTGGTAGATCGCCGCGATTTACGGGTAAGAGAATGATGATATAAACTGCCTGTGGAATTTCGACCTTTATGATTTAAAGGACAAATAAAGAATGTTCTTTTACTAAACTTCAAGCTAGTAATAAATATTTTAATTGAAAGATGTATAAAAGATAATGTAGAGATCAAATGTATGATAATTTATCCAAACTGACTTCCGATTCGGTATCTTTCACAGTATTTGATTATCAAATATTATCTATGATTAAATACGTGCGTGTTCCCTTAGTGTCAAGATACCGGTATTTCAAGTGTTTTAACGCGTGTCATGAGGGTTAATCGACAACTTTTGCCGATGTATGATCAGGGTTAAGAAAAATGATACCAGTTGTATAAATAGCACGTTAGTCTCATTTTTTTTAATTTGTTAAACGTTTAAAGGTTATTTTATCGACGAAAATAATGTTTTTTACAATTATCGATTCGGGCCTGATAAGAGCTATGTAATAGATAGAGTTTATGGAGTAAAAATTCTTCGTAAAAAAGAAACCGATAGAGGGGGAAAACGGAGCGTAGAGGAGTGACCGACCGAGGTTTCTTTTTCTCGAAGAGTTCCCTTGATAGACTATATCTGACATGGTGTGAAATCTACGTTTAACCAATCAGACGCAATCAGTCGACGCTCTTCAGCGTGTAGAACCGTTCTTCGAAAATTATTGATACAGTTGCATTGGTCTTCAGGAATAAGAAGCACAATTTCTTTTTGAAAAATAACACGGTCTGATTGGTCAAAAATGTAGGTTGCATACTATCTCTTTATATTTGATAATCAATTGTGACTATGGGTTTACGCCACTTACGTTCAAGTTTGCGTTTTATATGTTTGGCAAGATAAAAGTCATTAGGAGAACTGGTCATAATACGACTTTTTTAAGCGGACAAACGAATATACACTATGAATTTATATGTGCTCACTAGCTTATTAACTTATAGGCATGCTACACCGCATCCATGATAAGAACTCAGTATGGGGCAATGCCTAACTCTAGCTTTTATAGGCTTAAAAGATATGCAAAACTAAGAGGCGTTGGTGTAGTAATGATGAATCATTCTAATAGCTTCTGCTTTTTGCTCAAACGGTAAATATATGTAACCTTTGGCATCCAGTTTTGACCCGTAGATACACTGTATTATAAAAAGATAAAAGGTAGTAACTATTATCTACAGACTTTTTAAAAGTTGAAATTTACATTTTAAAAGCCATCTCCAGTAAAAAGTGTGTATTTAAATGATGTACATCCACTATGTACATTGATTTATGAATATAAAAACATCTTCTCCTTAAGAGAATATCATAGCAGATTTTGGTAGAAAATTTTATCACTACTACAGTATTGGAACCCAGGATCATAGACAGTTTATCCCTGTTATCTAATGAGTTAAAGGTAGGTATGTAACTAGAAATATGCTGAAACAAATTGTATCTCAAGTCATCATACAGTGGGCAGACAGTTAAAACATGTTCCTCACTTTCAATTACATTATTATTACAAATTGAACATGTTCTTTGTAAGGGGGCAACCCCACATCTGAACTTGGCATAAGCACTTCTATGGTGGCCAGGCAAAATACACTTACTATAAGCCTCTGTCTTATAATCTTGCTTAAACAAACGGTATGTCCTCAATTTATTCCTTCCATTCCCTCTTACAGCATTCTCAGCATTTAAATTACATTTCCAGTTGTCTATAAGTTTCTCATTCTGTTTCTCTAATACTTTATCCTTTATTCCCACTTTATCAATATTTGAAATGTCAATCGCATCAAAGATGTTTCCAACACCCGCTTCAATAAATAATTTTCTTAATCTAAAAGACCAATTTTTGCATGAGGTATTGATTTGTGACACTGACCATTGGTAGATTTTATAATTCAATCTACTGCTGGACATAGATCTAATACGATACCATTGACTGAGAACTGATGATAACTGTTTAATATATACATCTACCCAACCAATATCCCCATTTACCGCCACATTTGGGGTGTATTTACCAACCCCCATAAAAAATCTTGCTGCTCTGTTCTGAATTGCTGATATACAAGAAAACTGTCTATCACCCCAAATGGCTGCTCCATAACTGATAGTACTCCATACCGTAGCCTCATACAATTTTGAATAAGTCGAGAAAGGAAGACCACCAAACAATTTGTACTTTGAGATTAAAAGTCCTAAAGCACGGTTTGCTGATTTAGCAACGTGTTTCGCCATAACATTAAAATCACAATGCTCAGATAAATATAAACCCAAGTAAACATAATGATTTTCAACTTCTAAAACTTCATCTCCACATTTAAAATTCCTCATTGTACAAGGTATCGATGGTGGTCTAAAATGTACAATTTTTGACTTATCTGAATTAACTTTCATACTATTTTCATCACACCATTTTTGGAGTACGTCTAACATAAGTTGTAACTTATCTTCACAATCACTTACCAGTACTATGTCATCAGCATAGAGGAGGATAGACACATTCTGACCATCAATATTGATACCAAGGTCAAGATTCTTAACTGCTGAGATCAAATCATTAATGTAAAGATTAAAAAGCATCGGTGAGAGACTACATCCTTGCTTAAGGCCACACTTTACAGAGAACCAGTCTGTCTTTAGGCCATTTAACCTAACACAACATTTTACATTCTGATAGATGGCAAGTAGTGCTTTAAACATATTACCATTTACACCCATATCTTTGATCTTTGTAAATAATTTATTACGGTTGATAGTATCGTATGCCTTTTTAAAGTCTATGAATGCGGTAAATGTAGACTGTCTTTTTAATTTACGCGACTCTAAAATTAAAGAAAACGAGGACAGGTGATCAACTGTACTTCTACCTGCCCTAAACCCATTTTGTTCATCATGTAAAATGTTATTTTCATCTTCCCACGCTGACAAACGCCTATTGAGAATATTACAGTAAATCTTATAAACCACTGAAGTAAGGGTTATCCCTCTATAACTTAAGGGGTCCCTTCTATCTGCTGTGGAAGATTTAGGGATAGGATTAATAATCCCATGTGACCAACTCTCAGGGATAAGACCCAGCATGAAACACTTATTAAACAAAGCTTGCAATGTTAGTACATTGGAAGTTTCCGGAATTCAGAAGTTTGAAAGTTTGTAGACAAAGTGGATGAGGTGCATAATAGTTATGTTTTCTTACACGTAGGATAAAGGAGATTATTATCCTTTTTAATTTTACAATTTCATATAAAGAAATTAATTAATTAGTTAATCAAATAATTAATTACAACCATTAAGGATAATAAATACATAAATAACAAATATAAGAAAGAACAACATAACTTTAGTAATAGCATTTACGAAAACATTTTCCACTTACATTTTACCATCTTTGGAGTCCCGAGTTTGCCAACAATGTTGATAATGCATAGTTTAATCGATGTAACTAAATCATTTAAAACACCTGTCTTTCTTTTGTTCAAACATTAAGAAAGTTTTTAACACTAAACTGAATACAAATGAAAATAATCGCTAATTACTTCCTTTCTTTTGCATCAAGTGATCATTGTGAATATATATCGTGTCAAAATAAACACGCGCCGCTAATAGATAAACAAAAGAACATGTTGACAGCGTTTTTGGATTATCAGGTGACACTTTTAATCCAGCAAATATTTTGTTGTTCGGTTTTCGGAAGTCAATTTTAGTGTTAAAATATAAACGGTGCTTCAAATATCGTCCGGTTTTCAGAATTCGGAAGTTCCGGTTTTCAGAAGTTAAAAATATATAGAAATAAGAACAGAAAAAAAACGGGACCATGAGTTTCGTACGGTTTTCAAAGGTTTCCGGTTTTCAGAAGGTCCGGTTTTCGGAAGTTACACTGTACTAACGATGAATGTTTCAAAACTTCTGCTGGCAACTCATCAAACCCCACTGCCTTATTGTTTTTCATAGCATTTGTAGTGAAAATAATTTCCTCAACTGATATATTTGCATTTAAAAGGACATCATTTCCATTTTCAGGCAGAATATCAAAATTATCAACATCTGAGGAAGTTACAGAATTTAAAAGCCCCTCAAAACTAGATTTCCATTTTCCAAGCACATCACTTTTCTGGCTTGAAAAAGAACCATCCTCATTTTTAACCTCAAATGGAATATTTTTACCCCTTTCCTGACCTACACGTATTTTACCTATCTTCCTCCAAAACTCACTTTGATTTGACCCTGCCAGATTTTCTATTTCCTTTTGCATATCAAACCAATATCTCCGTTTACTTTTCTGTACACATTTATCAAAAGCTTTTCTTTGGGCCTTGAATTCTATACGCAGTTTCTGTCGGGTAGAACCATCTGAATTCAACATACGTTTCTCAGCCCTGCAAGAGTTGTTCCAAAGCTCAGTCAGTTCATCATTCCACCAAGGCTTTTTGATTTTACGTTTTTTATTATTACCTGATACACTTACATTCACCGTTTTATGTGCTAATTTACTTTTCATCTCAGTCTTAACACAGTCACAGAACTGGTCATATACATCATTAAGGTCCCTTTGGTTCGATTCTTCCATCTCCAGTTTAGAGATGAAATTTTGTAACACTGTGTAATTACTATTCATAAAATCTACAGGAATATTCTTCCTCTCATAAACTGTATGACTAGAACTCTCAGACCTAAATTCATGTCTTTGTTTATATTCCCCCAGAGCGAAGGACCATATTACCATAGAATGATCAGGAATACATACTGAAGGGTCAATCTTATCACAATATCTAGGTCATTTAACAAGTCTGACATGAGCTTAACTTCACTCTTTGTAAACAATGACAAACTTTCACATGGTACAAGACAATAATCTACAACTGAAGATCCTTGCTGGCTTACAAAAGTGTAATTATTATTAATATGATTTCTTCCGTTTAAAATACAACAGTTACTCTCAATCAAAAAGTCACATAATAATTCACCATGTTTGTTTGCACTGAAATCTACAACATTTCGTTCACATATATTGTCTACACCAGCAATGAAATCATCAAAATTTGAACATCTTGCATTAAAGTCGCCACATACAAAGAAATTTAAATCGTTACAATAGAGATGTATTTGACACAAAAGTGATTCTAAGAAATCATTACAATCAATATTTCTTGTTGAATTAATTGGCGGTAAATAACATACCCAACAGAGAAAATCTGTTAAATTACTTTTACTTTTTGCCTCAAATTTAATCCAAAGTATACCCTCCAGTGTATTAATTGTACATATCAGATGACTAGCAAGTGTGAAATTTATACCCCCATGTGATAACAGCTACTGCACAATAACCTGTATTTTTGCAAATATTTAATTGCCATATGTTTGTGACAGTTTGCTACATGTAATTGAAGAGTAACTGAATTTAATTGACAATTATTTTGCTTTTTTTTTTTTGAATTTTAATTAATTAATTACAATTGAAATAATTGATTTTTGTCTCAATTATTAATTATTTTCAATTAATTAAAAAACTGTAATTAATTATAATTAATTAAATTATAATTGTAATTGGGCCCAGGTCTGTATTTTACGTCACTAATACAGGTTTTCTCATGGAATGGCCTATATCATTCAAAAGACATTTTCATTCAGAGAAAGAAAATGCTTGCACCTAAAGTTTCATATTAATAGTTTTACACAGAAAGTTGCTTTAAATAAACGCTTGTTTGACACTTTTACACATTGTTTATAGAAAAAAGAAGGGAAAGAAAATGGAATGGTGATATTAAAAATCATAACTTGGGTTAACTAAAATTAAAGACAAAATTTGAATGAAATATTGAACATAAGATCCTTTCCGATTTTAAGTATCTTCTATATCTTCTATATCAAGTAAAATCTTTAGATGTTCTTCTTATTTCTTTGTCCGCATGAGTGTTATAGCTTTGCGATGCTTTACTACATCAAGAAATGAAAATATTAGTTGCGTCATTCGAAATTCTTAATTTCTAGATTTGTACTATTATCATACCAATTTTTCTCACACTTATTCAACTAGTTTATTTATATGGTGTTTGCAGCCGACTGCATACAAGAATGTCTTTTAAAAAGAAGGCACCGATTCACATTCACCAAAAGATAATAGGTAAGGGTAGATTTCTCGGAAGCACAGAGCACCAAAAACACAGCCCCAGAGCCACGCATCTACATAGTAGGCCCACAACAAATAGAAACTGTAATGGAAAAATATTTCAGACGGTTTGCTTCAAACATCCAACAAGTACATATTAAATTATGCTAAATATTGATGGAAGGGAAGGAAACGGCAAGGGGCGAAATAGGGTCGGGGGTTGGGGTGGGGAGGAATCCGAAGGGGGGAAGTTGAAAAAGGACGAATATACCAGGGAATGCCATGTTCTTTTAAAAACAGTCGCACTACAACGTAAACCACAATAGCGCAGACACTCATGTACCAAAGATAAACACGTCACTCCGATCAACTAAATAACATAAGAAAACGAACAATCAACACATAAGAAAACAGAAGGGCACCGTTATAGACTCACAAGCACACAAACGCACCCACACACGTAGGGAAAACATTTTTGAAACAAATATAAATAATCGTACACGTCTAATTTTTTACTCACCCGCCATGCTAGATGCGTACTCTCCTACTATTTTGTTCTATAATCATTCATCCGTGATTGATTAAAGCGCCATCTGAAATTCTCTCGTTCATTGCGAGACATGGACCGTGTAAAATGACGATCGTTATTAGAATCAAAATGGCTGCTCTAGGTCCCATTGATCCACATTTGAAAATTGCTTATATGCATCAAAATTAGAGTCAAACTTAAAAAGCTGTATTATGCAGGCAAATTTAACATTGCAGTCAAACACTACAAATACTGAGAAAACGAATAAAGGAAATCACTTACATATAGCACGAAATAATAATGCATCCTATGACGTCATCATTCCTCATGTTATCTGACAGAACTTACACCACAAACAACACTAAAGGGACCCGACTAATTTGAATATGGCACTGGTACAGAAGCTTGTCTTTATATCCATCACTTCAAACATTAATTCTGTTATAATTAAAAATAATACATTCATTATCACTTAAAATGTTCACATTTTATGTTACACATTTTATGTTACCCGTTCATATACTGTATGTCAAGGTTCTGTATGACGCGGTCATGTGATTTGTATAATAGACTGCAGTACTTTAAAAAGTTTCATACATTTATGGCTATATTTCTTTACTGCAGGTTGTAGAAAAATATTTAAATCCATCATTTATGCTTATTCATTAAATCCATTTTTAGTGTGTGGTTGCGTCAGTGCTAATTGAAGTGAAACATGCCTTAATTATCGCGGCACGTTAAGCTCGTTCATCTATCATTCATGTCATATGAATATCATGCCAATATTTAAACAGATTACTTATTCGCTTAAAATCACATAGTTCTTCGTAAATATGGCGATCGTTTATGAAAATTGCAATTGGATTTTATTCATCCTGAATGCAAGCATATAAAATGTTTGTGACCACGAGCTCAATTTCTACAAGATCAAAAATAAGTTTGTTAGAGTTAGGCATGTAAGGATCATTAGATGTATTTCAGAAAACTCTCTCCCTCTCTCTCTCTCTCTCTCTCTCTCTTGCTTGACATGTGCAAACATTTTGGAATCGTACGTACTTGACCCTATTATGAACGACTCCATAGGCAACTCAATCTTTCAGCATTGAAAGTCTTGACCAACTTTCACATAATAAACGGGATTTCGTTTTTCGTATTATCTATGTCTTTATCCCTATTTCATCATTTACTTTCGAAAATATACACAGTTTGTCCGTTTCATTATGACGGAAGATAAAAGTTCTAATTCTATTCCTTGGAAATCTTCGAAATTAGCCAAAGAAATTTATTACAAATGATGTATTTTTCATCTTAAAATGGCCATCAACATATTTTTGACTACAAAGATGACATACCCTTGTCTCCACCTAACTGTAAAAAAGACGTGTAAAGCCACGGGTCACTGATTTTTATCGACAGTGCTCCAACATTTGTAAATTTTCATATCAAATCAGATTTTTTCTTTCCAGTTGATGATGACATGGGATTTGATAAAGTTTTAATAACGTGAGAAACGACAAGTGTAACGACATGCTACTCATTGTTATGCTACTCATTGTTTAGGATAACATACCTATATATCAAAGTAAAGTGAATTTGAATAAGAGTTTTGCATACACGGGGTAACGCGTCATGCAGCAGGAACTTTTCTGATTCCCCGGTTAAAAATGCATAAATTAATTGATTTCATCTTTGAAAAATGTTTGCAGAATACAATTGTTTTCAACAGATACATGGGACGTTCCTTATGTTATTCGGTATACTTTAATCAATAAAATTGTTATCTAATACCGCAATCTAGAAACACAATTTGCGCATGTAAAGAGGTGCAGTATTTCGACATTTTGTTGAATACTTAACCATTCATATCATTCATTCGTTTACGACATAAAAGATAAATACACATATTGACAATTTAAACGCATATTGGTATAACTCAGCTTTACCTTCGTTTTTTCCTCATTTAGAAAAGAGTATTTGACCCAATTTGTTCTGTTTCAGCCATTTAAAAACAAGAGTGAAACATTTAAATCCAACGAGTAAAGCTATGTTAGCACAATTAAAATAGTAGGTGAAACATATCTAAAAACATTTAGCGTAAATATCGAGTTCATATGCAATTTTATATTGTACTTAAGTATAGACAATGTACTCATTTATTTTCGTTTTTGCTGGCAGGTCGGGGGCGTTTCTTTTATTTTGTTCTTGTTTTTGATGGTGTAAAAATGGCATTTATTGACTCAAAAGCACTGATAACAATAAAATTGTTGAAGTTTTTTTTCTAGTTTGTAATTATGCGGATTTAAGCGCTCATTGTTCTGACAAATTGACAAATGACTTATTTATTTTCAAGTCTTAGTCCATTACCGTATTAAGTTTACTGTCCATGCAGACATTTATTTTGTATTAAGGTGAATTATTGAATACAGGTAACGCTACTTGATTTACCTGTATCAGTGGTATGGTATGGTTTGTTTTTATGTAAGCTTATTTATCGTTATCACAGGTAACCAACAATGACCAATATTGCGACTCCTCCAGCACACTGTTAGTAATGTTAGTGGGAGGATAATGCAAGATATGCAATTCCAAACGCTTCTCTGGTTCTTTAGCGTGCTAGGCGTAAATGACCATTTTTTATAGGACTCTCCCAGTGTTAGTAATGTTTAGCTGGGGACCTGGGATAATGGTATAGCCGAAACAGTCACGATATTATATATATATATATATATATATATATATATATATATATCATAGAGGGAATTTATACGAACTAAATCACCACCACAATATACCAGACCAATTACGGCAAAGCGCCTGGCAGTACAAACGAACACGCACATGCCACAGCAAGTCCACTAACCCAATGAGATTAGTTTCGGTGCTGCTTTATATACGAGCCCGAATTGTACTACACATTCGTACTGGTTCAACATTTGCATATATATACTCAAATCTCTGTTTACATGTCTCACAAATCAGCAGTGACATTTTAGTCTTTTTAACTGATTGGGACCAGAGAAGCTATATTTTCTCTCTCTGAAAGTTAACTGGATCTCAAGGATACATTGAATATATATATAGATAATTTGCATTAAGGGACATAATTATATTCAGAACAGTTGACTTTCCCATACGTGAGATCCGCTAGGATACAAGTTCGCATAATAAATTATTATATAAAAGAGAGAATTTATACATTGACATTTTAGTCTTTTTAACTGATTGGGACCAGAGAAGCTATAATTTCTCTCTGTGAAAGTTAACTGGAGACGGACTCGAATTAGCTCTTCCTAGAATGGTAGCGAACATTATGTTCTACTCGATTTACACAGAAGACTCATCTACCGTTTAAAGTAAATCGAGTGTACAGAAGGCTTTTTAAATATGGCTGCCCCCATAGAATGCATTATTTTGAATGAAGATGACGACAATTTTGAACGTAGTGATGAATCAAATCGCAGAATAATCGCAGTTTTTACCGATTTACTGTCAACTCGTCCCCTAGTCAACTCGTCCCCCAGTCAACTTGTTCCCGATTTGGTAATTTTTCTGTTGTTTTTTCTAAGTCTGCTACAACACGATTGTTTTTAATGTTTGCATTAAATTTTGATGCTCCTTATTTTTAAACTCTTGAATAAGATTAATTAATAAACTTC
Organism: Mercenaria mercenaria; assembly: GCF_021730395.1. NCBI lineage: Eukaryota > Metazoa > Mollusca > Bivalvia > Venerida > Veneridae > Mercenaria > Mercenaria mercenaria. The sequence goes on from NW_026463286.1 coordinate 22,071, forward strand.
TTTTTACAAATAAGTTCCTCAATCCAATCAACTATTAACACATTTCATTCAGTCAATCAACAACTTCTCATGCAATTAAATACCATTAACACCTTCCACCAATCAGCCCAATCAACGGCTTTTAATGTGATTAACAATCTTTAACACCTTTCGTATATTTTGTTTTAAAAAACCCTGTCCCCCGACTTTTGAAGTATTTTCTTTTCATTTTAATGACACAAATGATTATCAAGCATGTTGGTTATTTGTAGTAATACATACGTGATAGATACCAGTTGTTAATTTATTTTTCATTGTATTGCTAATTAAACCTTCTTTTTATCATGACCAGGGATAAGGATTTATTGCTCTCTTTTTTCTTACTACGATTCTTAAGAAGTTAATTTTTAAATCATATTTATATTACTAAAGGCATTGAATTTATTCAGTTATTGTCTTATATTTTCAGTATATTTCTTTTATTTTTTATCTAACCTTATTATCTAAGGTTAACCATATCCAATATAACTCCTTCGAAAACACGATGATGTTAAATTCCAATTTTCAAAGTCAAAGATATCACGAAAAAGCGAAAATACCTCATATATTTAGGGCGCTTTTGTTAGTAACAAACTCAGTTCAGTTTCAAACCAGTTTGCTAAACTTTCAATTTGTTTCATAAAACTGGTTTTGGTCTCGAAAAGGTTTGTGTCATTTGCTTTCAAAAACCGCTAACCGGTTTGTCAAACCGACCAAACTGTCCCCAGAGGCAGTTTGTTCGGTTTGTTGTATCCGAAATTTATTGCAGTTCGAGAAAAAATGACGGACCGCGTGGACCAAAATGGAAACGGGTAAAGAAAAAAACTAAGAATTAGTTGATTTCTGGCGAAAACCCGTGGTAATCTTTATACTCAGCCGAGTTCATTTGTCACTAATTACTTCTAAAAACATTCTCTTTGATTGGCATACATCGTTTTCATCAGTTTCTAAAAACCATCGAAATATTCCAGTCATTTCGTTCCAGTTAAGATTATTCGTCTTCCTTCACTCCAAAATCCACTTACTGTTATAGAATAAAGTTTTAATTTATAGTAAATGTGTCTGTTTCTGAAGGATTACATACAATATGCAATATTTTGTCTTTAAATAAATGTCTGTGTTGCTAAGCAAGGGATCACTTCTTGTAGTGTAAAGAAACACACTTACTTTTGTAAGAATTCTAGGTTCAAGTCCTAGCAAGAAGCCCTATGCACATTGACATAACTTTATATGCACATAAACATCTTTAGTATATAAATACATATGCAAAGCAGTTCTCTATCCTGACTAAAAGATGCAGTTTTAAATTTTTAAGAGCAAAATGAGTTTTTTTTTTCATGCATATAACTATTCATATAAATGAACATTTCAGTTTCCAAATATATTTTCATTCTGTATCCCTGACAAGATATTAATTGAAAATAAATTGACTGATTGAATTAATACTGACAGAGGACCTGTTAAAGTAGGTAGAAAAATGACCGAAAATACTGCAATGTCATAAATACTTGTGGGGAAGTTTTCATGGATTTCATAGTTGTGTAATTAATTTCTAACAAGCCGATAAAAATACCATCGTTTTTATCTTTAAAAGTTGAATTCCATAAATTCATGACCCCATGAAATAGCCATTTCAATATAAATAAAGCAGTCATCAACAACAAAAATAAAATGACTATAAATTCTGTAAAAGGAGCTGATCCTGTACCTTGTGGTCAAATGTTGTACAATCTATTACAATGCTAACTTCGAAAACAAGTTTGCACAAGTTTGTTTCAACTGAAAATGCATTGTACTCCTGTTCCATACAAGATTCTTTTGTCTCATTTTTAAAGTAAAAAAGAGAAACACTAACCAGCTACTGATTTCAAATATTTTTTCAGACTTTTAATAATTGACTGATGTTTTCAGGGCAGGTATTATTATATACATATGTCACAATACCTTAAAGTGAGTGTTTAACCAGTTGTGACAAAATGCATTATTTTCATTTTACTTATTATAGGCAAATTGCTGGAGGTAGAGGTATGGTTAAGGAATTTAAAATGTAATTACTGTCTTATGAAAGTGGCATGTACATCTAACAAATCATTAGGTCAAATATGATACCTACTTTCTACAGATCAATAACTACACCCGCTCATATTACTCTAAATAGTACAATGACATGAAGACATTTCAATTCACTGAAACACATATTATTATATACATAATTATCAATTATGTTTAATAATGTATACCCATGGTTTCTGGTCCCCCTTAATACAGTGACATAAAAGTTCAAAGTATTAAGTATTATCTGATCAAGTCAGGGGTGTCATTGGATGCCATCCAACTCATTGTTGCCAGATTTTGGATATGTATACATTGTGTCATCAGAAAAAATGTCAGAGATTAAATATGTCAACCATTTTTTGAAGAATCTTATTTTTAATTAATATTTATTTAAACACGTTTTTGTGAGGTAAGACACACTCGCTGGCTTAAAATACAACTGGTTACATAAATCAGTCCAGCATCAGAGTCAGAGTATATGTGCTTTGCTTGAATCTTGAGTAGTATGACTATCTAGTTTTGCTCATTAACTACATCACAGCTGTCTGTCATACTTTGCTGGGTGTGTCTAAAACAAGGAAACAGCAATGATTTCAATTAAGGAGTTACCACTGTTACAAAATACTTAATCTCTAATTTTAAGCAAATTGAAATAAAAAAATGATGTAATTTCAAAGTCTACTGGATAGTGGATACAGTTAAATAATAACATATCAGTTTTAGTCTTTGTGGCCGGGTGGTTAGGGTTGTTGACTTTAAATTATTTGTCCTTCAATGCTGTGTGTTCGAAACCTTGCTCAGGGTGTAGAATTCTTTCATTTGTGGATTTTTAAGTAATCCAGCTGGTTTACAGAAAGAGGCTTAACCTAGTTGCCCGCCCATGCCTTAAATAATGCATTGAAAGTTGATATATGAACTATAATTCTGTCAGTCTGACATTAAACTTAACAAAAACAAACATTTATAGTCACTCAACTGGTCTATTGGCTTATGTTGTCGAGTGCAAAAGGTAGTGACTCAACTGTCTATGTCATAATTAGCCTTGCTATATACATGTTAAAATAGAGTCGGCATATGGGAAGTAGTCATAGTAGTACATGTTATTTATACAATAAGTTTGGCTCTTGGATACAAAATCTGTCATTAATCTCAATTTAGAATAAATTTAATCACCAGTGTTTCTACCTTCACCATTTTGTTCATACAAACCGCCTGTTTGTTCAAGAACTCCTTTTAAAAGAAACCAGTTTAAGTTTGTCATTATTTTTTACCCAAACCGAAACCTAGAACCCAAACCGGATTTTTGCAAACAAAAGCCCCCTAGGGTGAAAAAATTACCAAAAAGGGGACGAATTGACCAAAAAGTGGAAGAGTTGGCCGCAATGGGGACGAGTTGACCAAATTTCATCATGAGGGGGGCGAAATAACCAATTCTAGGAGACAAAATGACCATATCGGGGACGAGTTAACTAGGGGACGAGTTGACCGGTGGACGAGTTGACTTGATACATTTTTACTGCTGCGTGCGCAACTGCGTAAGACCCTGCATGCTATTTTGTTATTCTCACATTCAAATTATATATATTGTGTTTTTTTTATCAGTGCACAAGTATTCGGATTAAGGCAATAGAAACCGACAGAAAAAGATTCTTTCTAAATATTAGGAACATTTTTAAGCCATTTAAAAGAATACATAGATGTAGGCCTGTAGAAAGAGATTATATCACTAATTTATACAAAATAGTCAATTTTAAAGGACTCTTTAACAGTACAGAATTGATTATATAAATCCTACACGCGAAAAGTGCCCTGTCCACAACTCAATGCTCCCAGTTCTCTTTCAACTTGAGGAATCGCTGCTCTTTGGTCAGTCTAGAAATATCCATATATATTTGATAATTTTAATTAATACGTCTTTTTATTTACTATTTTGGATCAGAGGGGATCGTGAGAAGATGTCTGGTTATGTAGAAGATGTAATTCCAAATTACCAACCAAATAATTTGAATATTAAGTTTAGAGCCTCATAGAGGCACATCTGTTAAATATAACTACAAAAAAATATTGCTGGAAAAATTCCTATCGCTTTTTAGTATGTTACAATCCGACCGTGCAAAATGAAGATATTTTTAAAGTACATACATAACACTATATGACAAATCATGTTTAAAACAATCACACCCATACGGGTCTAAAAATCAGCAACTTTTATCGTTACTTCAATAATTTGTAGGACGGCAGTTGCAGCCTCTGCTCCAATGACCATAACTGAAGTGTCATTTAAACTCTACCTGACTGGAGTTTCCCAAATGTTGATTCATCAACCTCTACATTTAGGATCTGATGCCTGCCATCAAATGCATCAACTTTTACCATGAAACCAGCTCTACTTGAAATTTGTTGGCAAACTTAATAAGTTATCTGGAGGGCACCTACTGCAAGCGTATGGCATTAGTTCTATTCCCATTAATACGTATTTTTCTAGAACTATAAGCCTCTACAAACCGTATTTTCAGTGACTTACTTGTCAGATCTCCAGGTAGCTGAAGATCCTTTAATAATGTATACATTTTTTATCATGTTAAGCCCCAGCTAATAAAAACAGATATATGTAGAAGGAGTCTACAATTAAATCAACCAGCACAGCTAATCACGCATCATTTCATGTTTGAAAGGATTAAATTTAGATAGAAAGCAGAGAGATAAACTGTTTTCTCCGAATAATGTACAGCATTAGATTATCATTGATTTATCAACATGATTGATATGGTAATTTCTGAATCATTTTGAGTAAAGATGATTAATAAGGCTCGATTTGGCTCGAGTGAGAATTACATCATTTTTACAATAAAAGCATATTACTTAAATTTCCTATATCATTTTATGATTGTTTTTGCCTCTAAGAGAGAAAACGTTCACAAATCTTAACGCAAAACTCATACCGACGCCATGTTGATTCGCTTCATCATTCTGTGCCTTCCGAATTCCGAGCAGAATGCTCGGTAGACCTTCTGAGTAGGCCTTCTGAATTAATCGGGTGTTCAGAATGGTAGGCCGGGAGACCATTCCCATTCCCTTCTTGGAAGCTCTAAATCGAGCCCGCCATGGATCTCAAGGATACATTGTATATATATATAGATAATTTGCATTAAGGGATATAATTATATTCAAAACAGCTGACTTTCCCATACGTGAGATCCGCTAGGATACAAGTTCGCATTATAAATTATTATATAATAGAGAGAATTTATACGAACTAAATCACCACCACAATATACCAGACCAATTACGACAAAGCGCCTAGCAGTACAAACGAAAACATGCCACAACAAGTCCAAATCAGCAGTGACATTTTAGTCTTTTTAACTGATTGGGACCAGAGAAGCTATATTTTCTCTCTGAAAGTTAACTGGATCTCAAGGATACATTGAATATATATATATAGATAATTTGCATTTAGGGATATAATTATATTCAGAACAGTTGACTTTCCCATACGTGAGACCCGCTAGGATACAAGTTCGCATTATAAATTATTATATAATAGAGAGAATTTATATATTATATATCATCTTTTGTAAATGAAGCGTGACTTATACGTAACCCTCGGTTTGTTGACAATTACAGAATATGAAATAGAATTATATTCCGTTTTAAAAAGTGGATCATACCTATAAATGGATGATTCTTCAATGACAGGTTAATTGACAATAGTTACAACCATTATAACATTGCTGACATGAAAAACGTACTGTACCCCGAAACATTTTCTTGATGTGATCCTCATCTAACGCTAAACCATAATCAATTAAATGCTTTATTGTAGTAAAAAAGTAAATTCGTTGAAACTGATATATAAATCATGCTTTATGATTACATAACGTTTTTAAACAAACGCATTTAAAATCAAAATAGATTTGTTTTCATTGAAAAACCTAACTTAAGCAAAATATTATAGCAAATGCATCATCGGAATATCAGAAGAAATATTCTTAATATTAAATACACTACATTTTCTAAACAATTATTTAAAATACTAACAAAAACAGAATAGTGCTGCATTTGGTACATCGATTGACTTTATTCATACAAAACAAAATTAAAGATAATTTATAGAAATGTCCTTTTGCATACGTACTTTCGGAGAAATGCTAACTTGAAGTATTTTAAGTCTATCTTTGAATGCGATAAATAATTCACAAGTAATCACAGCGCTAGAAGTTCTGTGATTATATCATATGCGAAATTGGGCCTTGCTCTTGAACGCAAACGGCGAAGAAAAATGCGATTTGTATTAGATCGTTTTGCAGTCACCCTGTATAAAAAGATATAGCAGAAGGTAGGGCGATCATAGCTCTATATTTGGTACGGCTATAATAAAATCATTAAACAGGTAATTTTGCAGACTCCGTTTCACACTGCATTGAGAACTGCTAGAAATCGATTTGAAAACATTGTTTTAGGACGCGAGTAAATACAGGTAGATTCTATTGCCAAAATAACGACATTTTAGTGCTTGTCGTTACAGCCATATGCGAAATTTTACTGAAGAGTTGCACCTTTTGATACATGAAATTCCCATTGAAAATGATAAAACTCCCCCTTGAAGTATATATATTAAAAATAAATGCAACTTTTATCTGAAAATTCGAACAAAAGACAGAAAAAGATCTTTTTAGATGTTAGTTTTTTTTCAAAATGTACAACTACTACACGCGAGGGGTATTTTGTCTAAGTCGTGACCAGCATTTACCTAATTAAAATATCTACTTCCTGCGAGCAATCAATTTTTCAAATAAATTTGATAAAAAAAGCTTGTTCGTGTTGGTCATTACAGATAATTTGTATGTATAAACATTATTATTTTATCATTGTTTTGTCATACACGTGTGTATTTACAACCAAAATCCGTAATCTAATTACTAGACTTAGTGTAATGCACATACAAGTCAAACGCGTCAATCAATTCTATTTTTAAGAACGGCTGCAGTCAGAAAGTAAATGACAGAGTAAACATTTATTTCAGATTTTCATTTTGTGTTCTAGCTACTGTTATAATGACCCTTTTATCAAATATCTCCGCATTTTTGTTTGTGATTAGTTTTGTTATCGAACGAAATCTTACATGTTTATCAATGTTAAAACAGGACTGAGTGTAGTTTTGTGTGCGCTATTTATAGAACTGTGTCAGGTCATGCATATTTAACGAAAGTAGCCCGGCAACAAACAATACAATAGGTACAATATGTATTTTTTTCTGTTTTATTTCCTTGTGAATATAAGCCGTAATTTTTATAGAATTTATATTTGTATATTATAAAAGTAAGGACAGTATCGCAAATAGAGTTAAGTGGAACAAACTGGGACTATTTTCCTCGGATGTTTACATGACAATGCTGTCAATAGACCGTGTATATGGTGACATATTTGACAGGTCACGTTACTCTGCTGAGAACAAAGGTGATAACAAATTTCTAAATGAACAAATTCTTTTGCAACGAGTTCAAAATAAGGCTAGTAATCAATCGTCAAAATTTCAAGATTGGGAAACTACCCGGTCAGACGCATTTCCTAGGTTGAGTATCACTGGAAATTTACGCATTGTTATAGTTAGTAAATCGGTCGGAATGAGTACCGTGGAAATACCTGTTTTCGACCCTCTAAGGAATATGCGAGCTTTATCTGCCTTTCAATATTTTGTCAACATAATAAAATTAACAAACATGTAAAGTACTAGTACTCATTCTTACATTTATTCCAGCTTAAAGAAAAATGACTGCATTACAGACTGCAGAATAAATGTCATTTTCCAATACACATATACAATTAATATAGCAATATAAACAAGTACCTAATTACGAACCACCAATCAAATTGCTTATTACAAAAAATACAACAAATAGTTCTAATATAGGTATTCAGTGTTGTCAATGAAAATTGTTACTATACAGTTAGCATCTGATTATCTAAAACAGGTTTCATTTTATTTTTCAGTGTTAGGCTGGTTATTGCAAGGGAAGAAAAAAAGTATCATTCAGTCTGATAACTGATGAGTGTTGCATCAGAATTTCAAATGGATCCAGTGTGAACAGTGTTCAAAATTATATTCAGTCAACTTGACATACTAAGGATACACAAGTTTTCATTTAATTTAGCTGGAATTGCTTGCATAGACAACACAAGTCATCTGTAGACAATTCCTTTTCGACTGAAAGGTCAGACTCACTGTCACTAACAGGGATAATCTGACATTCAGATGGACCTGGTCATAGAATATAACAAGATTTTACTTCTATCAAATTTGATGTCAGAAAAATTTCCCAAAGATGGTTGTAAACCTATTATAGTTGAATTATTGAGCAGTTCATTACATTTACTTTTTTAAAGTATTTATGCTTTAATGAAGTTATTAAAGTTTTATTGCTGATATTTTAATATAACATGTTTTTGTAATGAAAATTCGAGTTTTCTTTCCTTCCTTTCAGAGGGTACTTTACTTATCATCCTCTTTTTTGGTTCTGAACTAGATGCAGTCTGACATTATATGCATTTGCTTGTTACAATATAGCTTTTGATTTCTGCATTTCAGCTATTTCATCTGAGAGGGTAGTGTTAGTTATTTCCTTTCCTACGTATAATACCACAAATAGCTTTTTAATGCTTTTATTGTTAGATGACACCTTTTTTCGCCACAAACCCTGCTGCTCTGAAGAATTTCCTACAGTTTACATCATCATTGTTTCCTTGCTCGCGTGTGTATCAATTTTTCTGAGTATATGGCTTTGATGGTGCAAATTGGTCATTGCTGATAGCACTTTGGCTGAAAGGGTTAATATCAGTGACATCAAGTTTGAAATGTACAAGGTCTTGACATATGATGAAGACCCAAGTGCAGCAACATTAAACCGGATGATTTTTGTCATGTTGATATGTGTCTTGCAGTTAAATAAAAGTACAGGCTGTAATATAAAACGCATTAAACATGATTAGAAAATCAATGTTATTTCAAAATCTTATAAACAATGAATAAGTACATTATTCACTAGGAAGTGAAATGAACTTTTTCCAGCTATCATTGCAAATGGTTTATTTAATAAAAATATACCCGTGTGTATCAAAAATAAGAATAAATGCCTGCTCCTTGTTCCCACGTCGTGCATATTTGAATAAAATTTTCAACTATTTCTTGGACTGTATACCCATATCCAAGTTTAGCCATATCAGTTTAATGTTTTAAAAACCCAACTTCTTCCACACTGAACAATGGTGGGGTCCGGATTTATTGATTAGAACATCAAAAGTTTAGTCATGAAAATAGACATTGACTTAAAAAGCATGCAGTATTTTTTTCAAAGGAAGAAGAGAGCCGGGAAACCTCTGCATACATGTACGGCTAAGAGGCTGACACAGCTTGTCAGCACTGAAAAATTGCCATTTAAATTCCTTCAGTAATGTTAATTACCAGGTATTTTATTCATTTTTACAAAAAAGCTTGTTTGTATGAATGAAACCTTGTACCATGGAAACAATGGTTTAGATTTGTAAAGTGTTGGAACCTGTGTTTGGCGTATTTCAGTGCCCGAATATTTCATATCTAGTAAGGAATGTTTGATGGCGACCAACCGTGTAGAACGCTAAATGTCAGTATTTTATAATCTAAAAATAATGCAATGTCCTCAAAGTAGGCCAGATTTGTTTGGAAGAAAGGATATCTCTGCATGATTGAATATTTTTACGGACATGGGTCTGAATGAAGCATGACCATGTACTAAAATGTCAATAAATACACACTAAATGACAATAAAAAATATTATACAAGATTTATAATAATCATTTCTTTATGTCATGCACGAATATTTCAACAACAGATCCATGTGAAGTAAACTTGCAGACATACTTGTTAACTTAAAGCGCATGTTAAATAATAAATTTTAAATAAACTTAAGAAACAAAAGGAGTGAAAAGATATGGATAGTTCAAAATACTTAAATTCAGATTTGCCAAAATTCCGTTGACATTTCTAAGGCAATATTAGTTTATTTATACTCTTAGTTTTTAATTGTACTTATGTCAGATGAAGATGTAAAATTATTCTAGGAAACATTGGGACCATGTATGATATAATAACCAAGAACAAAACTTACTTTGCGATATACAACATTTTTTATAAAGTTAGATGTCAGTATTTTGAAAAGAAATGTGATTTTGAGCATTTATAAAGCAAACTGTAGTAACTGCTTTTAGATGTATGTCTTTCTTACAGTTGTTTAATATACAGCATCAGCACATGAAATTAAAGAGAAATACAGCTAATTATGACAAGAAGATTTGCTTATGTATAAATATATATATTGGTCTACATCTCCTACAGTTTCCATTCATTCTTAATGAAATAATACATAAAGAAACTTTGTTTAGTTTCAGGCCCGCCGCTAAGGGTAACTCCGTTTATTTTTAAGTTCACAATTTATAATTAAACAATGGCACAGAAGCAGTAATTGTATAAGTCTTTGTAACATGCCTGTATAGCAAAGGTAAATGTTGGTGCTTCTTTAATCACACACACACACACACACACACACACATACAAATATATATATCCCTAATATTATTGGTCTAATCTTATTGAGGTATTTATATAATAAGCTATAGCTAAGATATTTAGTCAAGTACATACTCCATTCTTGTAACTTAAAAGTGCTATAAATGTCCAGCTGACTAAACATCGCCATTTTATAAACGGATATGGTACTCGTTCCCTAAAACTGTTGAAAATAATCTTATAGTTAGATCTTAAAATGGTGTTCTAGCCTTGTTCGACGCCAAACATCGAGACACAAAACTACAAAGAAGAAAAAACCTGTGCTTTATAAGGGAGACAATTCTTGAGACCTTGTTAGTACTTTTTGAGACGTAAAATATATGGGAGGCAAATCTTATCTCACAATAATATCGTTATGAACGTATATATCTATAGACACTTCTATAAACAGAACTATACTGCCCCTAAGAACTCAGTTCGAAAACAGAAAAGAGTGGAAAAATGAAAAAAATACAAGACCAGAAAGACCATACTACATTATGAAGATAGCAGTGCAGTGCTGGGGGAGTTTTGACCTGAATTAAACACTTAATCTTCATTGTCAAGCAGGATGGTATAATTACCCCATATTTTATTGAATTTAGATTGTGTTGTCCTTTTTGATATTATACATTTCTGTCTTATGTAAAAGCCCGCCCGCTTAGCTCAGTAGGTAAGAGCGTTGGTCTACGGATCGCGGGGTCGCGAGTTCGATCCTCGGGCGGGGCGTATGTTCTCCGTGACTATTTGATAAACGACATTGTATCTGAAATCATTAGTCCTCCACCTCTGATAAATCATGTGGGGAAGTTGGCAGTTACTTGCGGAGAACAGGTTTGTACTGGTACAGAACCCAGGAACACTGGTTAGGTTAACTGCCCGCCGTTACATGACTGAAATACTGCTGAAAAACGGCGTTAAACCCAAAACAAACAAACAAACAAACAAACTGTCTTATGTAAAAGTCTGACGTCGTGTTTAAACAATTGAATGTTTGGAACTACATTCTTCATTTTGCATTTAGAAATAATATTTGTTATAGCTTTACTAAATGTAAGATTTCCTAATATAATATCTATAGTTGACCAGTTCAAAAATACAGTAGGGACTTTGTTTGTTAGCCATTATTTTACATTATTCCAGCAAGATATGGTTTCGTGACAGTCTAAGAACAAATATTATAATGATTTTCTATGTGTGTCACAAAAGCTACATAATTTTTTTATCCCCATTTTTGTAGCATATAATTTGTTCCTAGTATTCTATGGTTGATTTTATATTCTAATCATTGAAGCACTGGGTAATAATCTAAGTAGGGTTCAACTCCAACTTTTAACATAGTATTATGCCATACCGGCAGACGGCAAAAGTCACCCAATGACTTAGGATGTTTTGAATTTAATTCAAAAAAGCCCATGAAAACATCTTTCCAAAAATTATTCCTAATTGTGAAATGTTGATTTTACAAAAGTTGCAAAACTCAATTTGGTCAAATTATTAAGGAATGGGTATAAATCTCTAACCATATTGAAGTATTTAGAGTTATTATTCATATATCTTCTGACCCACGTGATTTTTAATAAAGTTAGACATGAAAACTTCAAGATATATCATTCGCAATCCTCCGTCATCATAGGAATCATTATGGTATTGGTTCTATCTTGTCCAGACCTGAAGACCATAGAAATTTAAATAAAATATTTTGATTTTTTTAATGATGTCTATACATGGATTAGGTAAACTCATAATAATGTGATTTATCTTTGAAAGGGCCAATGTTTTGATTACCACAATTTTTCCTACTGGGCTATTTTTTTCTTCTTTGACCATTGATTAAACAGTTTTTTAATTTCCTCAATTTTCTGTGAATAGTTTTCATCAATAATACTATTCATATCTAAAGTAAAGTTGACTCCAAGTAACTTAAACGACTCAGATATCCACTGTTGTCTAAGCCCTGGACAAATTCTTATATTACTATTTTTCATTGAGCGTATCCATACCCACTGTAGTCTAAGACCTGGACAAATTCTTATATTACTATTTTTCATTGAGCGTATCCATACCCACTGTAGTCTAAGACCTGGACAAATTCTTATATTACTATTTTTCATTGAGCGTATCCATACCCACTGTAGTCTAAGACCTGGACAAATTCTTATATTACTATTTTTCATTGAGCCTATCCAAACTGCTTTGGTTTATCAACGTTAATTTTTAATCCTGAAATTTTGGCATAGTAATCTAAAGTCTGCATAGTATTTGCTAAAGACAGTTCAGTTCCATCTAATAGTAGTGTTGTATCATCAGCATACTGTAATAAAAGAACTTCTGTGTTATTTATTTTAGTTCCCTTGATATGTTAGTTTTTTTTTAAATCAGAATCGCAAGGATCTCAGCACAGAGTATGAATATGTCAGGGGAAAGGGAAGCACCTTGATGACAACCGCGTTTATATGAGCCGCGCCATGAGAGAACCAACATAATGGCTTTGTGACCAGCATGGATCCAGACCAGCTGCGCTTCCGCGCAGACTGGTCAGGATCCATGCTGTTCGCTAACGGTTTCTGTACTTGCAATAGGCTTTGAAAGCGAACCGCATGGATCCTGACCAGATTGCGCGGATGCGCAGGCTGGTCTGGATCCATACTGGTTGCAAAGCCACCATGTTGGTTTTCTCATGGCGAGGCTCATATAAGATGATAAGAACCCTGTTTGATCATCACTTATGAGTTTACTTAAAACTGTTTTAAGACGTTGTGCTATACTAGCTTACGCAATTTTATATGATACCGTATAAGTACTTATTTCTGCGGGCTTAATATTCTGCGATTTTTTTCAAAAATGAGGTAGTATTAAATTTCTGCGTACCTTATTTCTGCGGTGTTTTCCTTCTCACGTTGATGGGATTTATTTCTGCGGTTCTGTATTCACCGGTTGTTTCATTAGTTTCAAATAGACAGGTACATATTTGTTGTTATTTTGACAGTTATGTTGGCTTCCGGTTTGAAAATAAAAGTTGAAGGATTCTGATGTAACATCATCATCATCACATAATGTTGAGTGTTAAATGAAAGGAGAAACAACCATTTTATACATACGGTCATGCCAAACAAACATGAAAAATGTCTGAATCTATAGTTTGCAAACATTCTCGTCTGTGCATTGTAACGGTATGATAATTTTTGTTAATCACGCCTTTTTCAAGTCCCATACAAATAAGGGTAAATATGACCGACGGATCGGTTAACAATAGACACAAAGAATACAATGGATTGTGTTTGTCACATAATTCAAGAAAATTGAAACTGATAGCTGACTGCTCAATGGTGAACGAAAATCAAAACAAATTCGATGTTTTAATTATGGTTTATTCAACAGCAAAACAATAATAAAATGGTTCTATTATATTACCGTTACTACTAAATTTTCAATTTGATTCGTCAGCCTTTGGCTACATGGTTGACAAAAGCCCATAACGCTAACGGACGTTGAATTATACTTAACCGGATTAAATGGCGGCTTGTATCGTCGGATCACAGCATGATAGGACAAAATGTTCTGCGGATTTTAAATCTGCGGTCTTATTGTCTTCCGCAGAAAACGCAGAAATAAAGTTCCCGCAGAAAAAAAGTACTTATACGGTACATTTAAAAGGGAAATGGGATGCCATTTTTTATATACTTTTTATCTTTTTCACCCTTAGGTATGTAAGTTATTACACCTTGTTTCAGAGATACTGACAAATCTCCAGAATCAAACGACTGATTTATAGACCTAACTAGAAAGTGACCAATATCTATCCAGATGAATTTTTTAAGGGGAAGAGTCATTACGCATCTTCTTAAAACTTGTTAACATTTCACTATAACTTAAATAACGTTCTAAAATTCTTTTCTCTTGTTCACTCAATTTTGGTATTTCATTAATCATCAGAATGTCACTAAGTTCTACATTTTCTGTCTTTCGACATGTATAATATTGTTTATAATGATTTTACAGCCTTATTTAAAATATCATTTTGGTTTGTTAAAAAGTAGCATTTTGATTTTGACCCAATAAAAACTCCTTGCATTTACTTTGATCTTAATTCAGTTAACTGTGCTTTTTTGTTTCCAGTAAGTTGTAATTTATAGCATTTTGTTTCTCTAATTAACTTATTTCTTTTTATTACATTTCTTGTCTTTTATCTTCTTGCTGAGTAGGAAAAAGCCTTACCCATGATCACCATAAACAGTGTTTCAAAAAACAAATTATCATCTATATTTAATCGTAAAAAATCATTGACTGTATTTTCAAGAAATTTGTGTTATGTGTGCATATCTTATCTTAATCTCTTTGATTAATTATTTGATTTGATCTTCGTATGTTGTATCTCGGAGCAAAGAATTGTTAAATTTCCAGTAAGATCTGCCTTTTATAAATTTATACTTTATACTGTATATCTGTACTTAATAAAATCATTGAGTGATCTGTTCTGTAACCAGGCTGAATTGCAACATTATCTACATTAGTGAATATATTACAAGAAACAAGAAAAAATCAATAAAATCTGCGAAAAGATCCTTTGGAAGCAAAGAATGCAACCAAACAGAATAACAACAGACTCGGTTTGATTGAGTCTGTTCATGAGAAGTAATGAAATGTGCAATACCTTTTACGCCCCCTAGCACCGGCTTAAGCGGAACTCTATTACACATATCTTGAATGGACTCCAAGATCCCAAAGGACCGGAAAATATAACAACACTGAATCAAAGTACGGGGAGTCTTTTTACAGCCGCAATACGGCACTTAAAGATTGTTGTTGTGATAGTTAATAAGATCTGTGAAAAGGTCCTTTGGAAGCAAAGAATGCAACCAAAAAGAATAATAGCAGACTCGGTTTGATTGAGTCTGTTCATGAGAGGTAATGAAATGTGCAACACCTCTCACGCCCCCTAGCACCGGCTTAAACGGAACTCTATTACACATATGTTGAATGGACTCCAAGATCCCAAAGGACCAGAAAATATAACAACACTTGATACAAGTACGGGGAGACTTTTTACAGCCGCCACACGGCACTTAAAGATTGCTGTTGTGATAGTTAATAAAATCTGTGAAAAGATCCTTTGGAAGCAAAGAATGCAACCAAAAAGAATAATAGCAGACTCGGTTTGATTGAGTCTGTTCAAGCCTTGCCATTTTAACAGGTTTTATTTTGTTCTTTCCAAAAATCTGTTAGACTATGTTCTTCTATCATTTGAAGAACTATATCACGAGCTTTAGGGTTATTTATGTTTACATAAATACAACAGTCAATATTAGGGTCTAAAATCAGATTAAAATCTCCAACAATAATGACTGAGTTATCTAACTGTGAAAATCTATCTTTCATCTTTGTTTGGGCTATAAAGGCAGATTATACTAAGATCATTACCCACTATGGATGTATGTTAAATAATAAAATTGCCTCTTTGGTCTTTTTCAATGCATTTGAACTTAAAATCGAAATTATTATTAATAAGTATGGCTACATCCATAGACTGACTGTTAAATTCATATCCCCAGGCAGCACAAATATAAGCCACTTCTTTTTCTGTTCAATGTGTGTCTTGTAGACAATGAACATTGTGATTTTTACCTTTTTAAACAATCAAAGACATTTTTCTTTTCATTCTTTTTCCTAGCCCCTGTACATTCTTTGAAATCAAAGTAATCGACTCAGACATGTTTTAGAACTGTTAATATACTATGGTAACGAAGATAAACAAAGTACGTAAAATACCATCACGGTTGTCAAAGACCAATTGCCCAGCATTGCACATGGATAGAACACAAAACAGGAAATAATGTAAAGGTATAACCATATGTGAAACAAAAACCATTTCAGAGTTTGCTTTAACAAAGTGTGTGAGAGTTAAATTCCATGACATGAAAACAAATTCATAACAGATTTCTGCGTATGAACGTTAAAGTGCGCCACTCTTCTACCGTGCCGCCTCGTTACTTATCATCCCATATAATGAAACACTAAGTATTACGTAGTATGGTTGGAAACACCTGTTACGCTTGAAGATTGGTACAAGACAATACACTACAGTGTTTTGTGCATAGAAAATCCCTGACGCTCACATATAGTAACAAAGCGTCTTTAAAGATTTGCTTTAGACATCAATTGTATTTTGTTTAAAAAATTAAACGCCCTACTTTAATAAATTTCATGATTGATGTATATACAGCTTCATTTCACAGCAGGATATAGAAGCAAAAGATGATTCCCCGTGTCATATTATAATTGGAAATCAATGTATATAAGTATGTATTTTTATGATAAGGAGACCTGTTAGTGCAATAATCGCTGCTTTTTTATTGTAAACACGTCAATGGCATAATGACACAATACGAGCGAGGGAAAATGTAGGACATTGTCGCTTGTAACAATAAGAACATTGCACAGAACAAAATACCACATACTATAATTTATATTAGGTAAAGGCAGCCACTTGTTGCTAGTGAATTTTTAAGTGTAAGCTGAAAATATAGTTACATAGTGTTGTAGACAGCTGAATGATTTTCAACCGAAATAACAAATATTTTATATTATATCGCCGACAAACAATAATCAGTAATACAGCCAATCAGAATCTATTATGGATCGAAAAACATCGTTCGGTGATCTCCGTTCAAACGGAGAAGGTCGAACATTGTGCCATTATAGATCGAATATGCAAAGTCCGTTGACGTTTTAATCTCGCTACCCACAATACATCGTTTGATAAACATATCAACCAATCAAAAAACAGAAGACGGGTATTTCCCTATGTAAATAAACAAAACAACGTGGTTTTTCAAATGCACTAAAACATAGAAAATATGGACGTAAAGCACAAAAAACTGTCCGTTTTAACTGTCAAAATTCAGCGTTTGCAGTGTTTCTGAGTCGGGTTCAGCCAATAATGACTTTGATAGGCTTGTGTACATGTCTGTTTTTAATCTTCTTTCATTAGAAAGAAGAGCAATACGTTTTATTTCACCCGACCAGTAGTTAGTAACCTCCTCTTTTGAGGAGACTTTTTCTAACAGTTTTGCATTTTTCAATGTCAGATCTTCTCTTTAAATATCTCAATAGATGTGTCCTTAAGACCTTTCCTAGAACCAATCACCCTAGATTTGTCTGTTATGTAGAGGAATTTACATGTAATGGGCCTATTTGCGTTTGCTACGAATTTTCCAAGTTTGCGCGACATCAATTCTGTCTTTGCTCAAGGAGATATCTAAGTTGTCTTGTTTTGATAATTAACTCCGCAGTTTGAGATGGTGTTTTATTCTTATCAGTATCAGTAACTCAGTATACGCGTATGCTGTTCCTCTGTGTGTACTGCTCCGGTTCATTTGATTGATAAGAGTTATATTTGCTGACATATCTGTTCTTCGTTATCATTTCTTTTAACTCCTTGTTCCTTTGTTTAAGTCGATTGTTTTCTTCTTTCACCTGTTCTAATTCAACCTTTTGATCACTTTTTTGCATTTTCAAGGAGGTGATCTTATTTTCAGACTCCTTAAGTTTAGATTTAATGTTTCTAAGGCCTAAAAAATTCTTTGTTTCCGGTAACATGCTCAAAACAAATTAAGGTAGGTAGGTCGGAAATTTTGTTTTTTTTTAATTATTTTTTATTAAGTGAGACTTTTCGGAAATTATTTTTGTGTCAAAAAATGAATACAAATAAGGGGGTTATGCATTTAGAGCATCAGTAAGTTGATTTCTAACATCACTGGCCATGTTTAACGCATAAAAAGTACAGTTTTGCAACGTTTTGTTAAAAAGTTGAAATAAATATTCTCCGAGGCCATAAAAACATTTAGGGCAGGGTCAAAAATTTAGGGTAGGTCGGGATACCGGAAACAAACAATATTTTTACGCCTAAGTTGTTCAATAATTAAACTTTGTCCATCTCACTCTTAATCTCATCACTAATCTCAAACTTAACTGGAACAATTTCTTAAAGAAATCTACAGTAACTATACTATGTAACCTTTTCTCAAGAGCTTTTTGTAGTGTAGTATTTTGATGGTAGCTTATTCAGCTTTTAGTCTAGTGCAGTTACAATCGAAATGAAGTCCTTCATCGTAGGCTCGTCTTCCTTTTTTGACATTTGACCTAACATAGTATCTATTTTGGTCTGCTTTTCACTTTTTTCACCCTTTTCAGCTTTATCAGACTTTTACTCTTTACTCTCTTTCCACTCCTTCAACTCAACACTGATGGCAGAAATTATACAGTCGTCCTTTGACTGACTGCATCGACGTTTATCCACAGGCTCGTCTCGTTTCGGCAAACTGACTTAAACTGGAGAGGTATGCAACTTATGTTTCCAAACGATAAATCTAAAGCCCAACTAATTGTTTATACTATCAATAAACTATGAAAAATGTCAAAAGTTGTGTTCATATATGTATGTCTATAGGCGTTGACTGAACTTAAACGGTTTATCAGCAGTATCTGTATATTTTTTTCCATTTTTACTTTTATAATGTAAGTGTCTCTTATATTTCCTTTCTAGAAAATGTTCCCATGATGTGTGATATTGTTTTTGAGAAATATCCTTGGTGGCTAAAAATTGAGATTCAAATATTGTTATTCTCATTGTCAACAGCGTTAATATGATTGAATTGATTTTCAAATCACTTGGCACAGTCATTAAACATTTTGATTTAATGTGTCTCATGCTAGATTCAAACAGCAGTCAGCCAAAAGGTCAAGGTCACAACAAGTGGTCAAAATTAATCACATAACGTTGCACAAATGTTCATCATAACAAAACGACATGTACAATGTACGACTGGGTCTGCCGGTGTAACATTAAATACTGACCCCGTTGAAAATAGACCCAAGACCCAAAGGGTATATTTTCAACGTTGATCAGTTTCATCGTCCATCAACTTCAATTTTCACCCAATTGAAATAAAACCTGGTATACATCAACAACATGAAGTGGACATGCACATATTGTACGAACGTTTATGGTTAATCATTTTGTCTGGAGTTATGTCCCTCTTTGGACAGGATTATTCAACTACATTGTTGTTTTTCTCCAGATTATCTTCAATTTAAATAAAACTTGTAAAGCATCATAAAAATTAAGTAAACCTAGGCATTTTTAGTTCAGTTATTTTAGTTATGTCCTTTTTTGACTTGATAAAATGATTGAATCAAGGGTTACATTACTGAATCGAGCATTTTCAATGGCTTTTACCAATAGCGTCGAAATCATTCTTGTTTCATTTGCAGCACAACTGTCTATGCATTATCGTGTATTGATGGTATCTACTTTTATTTCTGTAGACCTGCATGAATTTGTTACATTGCAAATAAAACAGTAACTATAAACTACTTAACGTTGTTTAAGAAATAATAAGTTCACAAACGTGGTTTATCGTAGAATAACCCGAGTTTTGAGTTCTTATGCGTAAGAATATATCACGAAGGCCGTAGGCCTGAGTGATATATTGTTTCGTATAAGAACGAAAAAGTCGGGTTATTCTACGATAAATCACACTTGGGAACTTATTATTTCGATTCTAACACGACATACTAGTATCAAAAGTGTTAGAAAATATAGTAACTACTTTTTACAACCGTACTACGCACCTGTATCGGATGACGTCATTGCACGCGAGTGGTTTATTGCAGAATAACCCGAGATAGATTTTGCTCTACATGTATGTAGGTTATTTTGCTGGTCATGTTAGAATGTCCCTTAATCTTTGTTTTACCGTTAATAGCACAATTATCCACTTAAGGAGTTGTCGGTAATTATGATAAATATTGCGACTTCGTGACTACTTCCAGACAATATTTGTTGTTAAAAGGGCTCAAGGAATATGTACAGAAACTCTAAAAGGTATTTGTTATGCAAACAAAAAAGTAATTTAATGATATTGGTTCTCCAGACTTATTCTGACATGTTTTCAAAGTTTTCTGACGTGAGCTCGGATTCCTTAAAAGCCGCTTGTCCAAATGTTTGAGCCGCGGTTTCAATATTTATATATATATTGCCCTTAAAAAGTTTGAGGAGTCTTTGATGTCGTTGTTAAGCCTCTTGACTCGCTACACCTAACCTGGTTGGTCCGAAACGCCATCTAGGATGTAGAAAATATTTCATACGAAGAAGCTATTCAACTGATTCGTGGAAAATCGTTAGTTATACCAAACTGCATATAATGTTCAGAGAGGCATCCAAACACAAAACTCAGTTGATGGGTATTGAATAAAAACGACTAGGAAAGTTTTGAAACAATTAAGTTTTTCAACGACTTTAGCGTACGTCACAATATGTGCCTTTGCTGTTGGTCTGTTTTTAGGCTGAAGCTGCAGCTTAATGAAGGCCGTTACTGACATAGTCACATTCTTTTAGCGTAATATTAGAGCTCCACCACGTTCGATTTGTGTAAAGACTCTTCAAAAATTCTTCAGGTAGACTAAAATTGACAATAACTAGTTTGATAGCATGATATTGTAGAATAGTTTGAAAAAAATAAAATTAGAATAAAGCAATGTTGTTAGATATAATTAAAATAGTTCTAGACTATATGATTTGAAAAATGCTATTGGATATATAACAGCAATCGAGAATGATCACTGGGATAAAGAACTCTCATTTAAAGTAAGCGGCATGAAGAGCTATCCTTTATTATATTTGGCGGGAAGGGGACACAATTTCTCCGTTTAATATTAATGTTCATAGTAACTAAAACGTAGTCCGTCATGTCAATAAAGGACGATGAAAACAATCGTTTGAAGCATTATAAAGTACATTTTAAGCGTAAATTGTAAGCATTTTAAAGACCAATGGGATAATTTAAATGGTGGCAGGAACTAGATACATGTCTTGTCAGTATATTAATACATATATAGTGGAATCCGCATGTATTTTGAAGCAGTCCTTGATTTTGAAAAATACGCGACGGAATTTGTTTTCAAATTGTTTACCGTAGGACTTAAAGAGTGGTAGTCGCAGTTTGACTATCTGGTCGTATACTTCGTTTCAAGACAAAGTCATTGGTGTATACTTTTTATAATTTTGTTTCGTAACAAACTGGCAAATCTAAAGTATTTATACCTACTATCTTTTCGATAGAATGAATCTCAAGGTCTACTGTAAACTGTGTTTGTATGCAATATCGAACAGTGTTCAGAACAAAACATGACAAGACTCAGTTTTATAAGCTCCATATGCTAGTAGGCTGAAGTCTACAGCGACCAAGTCCAGTGTTGATAAAGCACTATCAAATTAACTATTGAGAAAAACGTGTAGCATGAATGAATTAAGGACAGGTAAATTTGCTTTACACATTGTCATTAATTAAAAGTTATGATACACTTTTGTTCTTCGACAAAAAAGTTTCATTTTCGGAATCAGAAATATTGTTGTTTCCAAATAAAACGCCTTTCACGCTTAACGGATGAAAAGGTCTGGTCCCGTTTAAAGTCGGATGTAATTTCGAAATAGACCGGCATTTAACTTACTGCATTTGTTTCTGATTCTGGCATGTAATAGAAATAACGTCTATCGCCTGTGTACATCAGGCGTATACATGTACTGTGAATATTGTAATGGAGTACAGAGATGCAATGGTCATATGGTCCAGAATTAGTTTTAACATCACCAGCATGTAATAACAATTAAACAAATGGTTCTCATATACGGGATGTGTGTTGCATTTTAGTGTTACTTTGTAGAATTATACTCTCTCGTCTTTGAATTATACTCTAAGTCTGTGAGATCTGACGACATTGTGTAAAACTCTAGAATCCATAAAAATTGCACTGTCAACAGTAAAGTCACATACGAGTACATGAAACACGTTGCATAGCTGAGGCATAATATTTCGTTTCAAAATCCTCCTCCTTAAACATCTGTGATAGTTGTCTGCTGTGCTAGGTGTATTTACGGGTAATATTGGCCTTAGGGTTTTCAGTAACTATGCACATCGCCAAACTTGTTGCCAGCTTTAAACAGACTTTCATCCACAATACGATCTCTCGATAAAGAATCGAAAGGTCAGCATGTTTGTGCAAGTACCCGCAAATGTGTAACCTATCAATAAAGCCGTTTTCGCTTCTCATTTCTTATTTTGGTATCTGTGTAGTTTTTACTTTCATTTTGTCAACTCTGAAAACGCATTGCAACATCAGCAATTCATCAGGTTGAACGAGTTTCAATTTTCTATACATTTCAATGCGGGTGGAACTAGTAACAATGATCTGTGTTCAACGTCGCTTGTTTAGTTCATCTTTTAATTATTCGGTGGAATGTTATAGGTACTTGAAAACATACCAAATGAGCAAATGCATCATGTTCTTCTAGAACCATTTAAAAAGACAGAAAATCATGCAATGATTATATATCATATTTTCATCGCATGTCTACAAACAACACAATGCATTAATACAAAAACACATATTTTTGGACGAAATCATTGATTAGTTCAACACGATTTATTCCTCTTGTTATGCACATAGAGCAGTTTATCATTTATAACCAGACCACTGACTGGTTATTATTGTATCATGCCATAGTATTCATGCCCTGTGTAATTCCTTTACACTTTTTTTGCGGCATGGAATTTGTGACGGTTAAACTCGAGTTGCCCAAAATATATATATTCTGTTCGACTGGTATATGGCGATCAAAGAAGAGCGTTGCCATAAGTTGGAATATGTTTCAAACTATCAAGCGGTATTTACAATGACTGGGAATAGCATTCACTTTCGAACGATTATCCAAGAGTACTTTTCTCCGCGTTTCCTACGTATGTTTGCAAATTTGCATTGTTTCCCGGAAACCGAAATAAGTTATTTTATCTCATAGACTGAATAGCGTATTTTGAGTATAATTTTTATGCGATTTAAGGAGGTAGGTTACATTGTTACCAGGGTTAATTCAAATTAGTGAAACCACAGCAATTTTTTGTATTTTGTGTATTTTAATGTTTTAACTGCTTAAATCTCAATTTCGTTTATCTCTGGCCCTTCATGTACAATTTTTATACAGGTTTGAAGAACATTACCCTATAAAGGTGTTTTACGTATATAGAAATAAGAAGGAAAATACGTATATTTAACAGTTTTCAGTGTATATTGGTTTCATTGTTATCCTTAGAAGTCTGCATAATTAATAATTTTACTAGTATGCGCGTTAGCTTTCTAATATAAGCTTAAAGTGTATATGTCGCGGGGCTCGTGTTTCCATGGTAACGCATTTTCTCTCATTTTTAAACAACTATGTATGAAAACAGGTTTTTCGACGGGTTCAGTGCCATTCTGTTAATGACCAACATGGAATATTTGGGTAATATTATTAGCAAAATACCAAGCACTTTACATGGTACCCTATTTTTCTTACAGTTTACAGTAACAATGGCAACAGAGATGTTTAAAATATCTTGCTTTTTATCAAAATTTCTTATGAAAAATATGAAATAAGATTATATTTCTTGTTAATGTTGCTTTACAAACATTTTATTTCTAAGTAAGGAATATTTTCGTGTTATTTGCATATATTTAAACAAATTTCACAGCTTAAAATACTTACAGCAGTACCCCTCGTCTGACATTTTTTATGGAAAATCGTTCTGCATGCTGCTATTATTATTATAGATATTGTTGAAATGCAAATAAAGAAGTCGAAGCTGTGTTCCTTAAATATTCCAGTGTCAACGCTTTTGAATTTTACATTTAGATATATAGGTCACGGGCTTCGTTTCCATGGTAACATCAATTGTATTCAAGAAACCACAATTTTTTACTGAAATCTGAACAATTTTAGAGCTTAGTTTTAATATATAAGTAATAATTCAAGGGAAACTGAAAAATAGGTATTACAAATCAAACTGCCCAATTTTTATTTGAAAATGGCCGTATTAAGTAGGGCTGTCATCGATAGAATCGATATCGATGTATCAACGATATTTTTTTGTCGATCGATTATCGATTCCCATTTTCAAAAATCGGCATTTTACAGAGAGAAAAAACTACTCAAATAAACACTCAGACCCTAAAAAACAACTAAAGTTCACAAAGTTGTAAATTTGGATAAATGCAAAAAAGGAGTGAAGGCAAAATAAAAATGAAAGATGTTATTAATTTTTATGTATTTCTTTTATTTCATAAATACAAATACAACACAATCAAACAGAAATATGGAAAGTAGACAATAAAACTTAAAATAGCATTTACAGGAAGGTATATAGTATGCATATGAACAAATAGGTTGTTAATCTAACTTAATAATCAGTATATCGATTTATTATATACCTATATAAATTCTGTAAAAAAATCGGCTTGTAGTTCACAATTAAATATGAACAGGCAGACAAAAATTCCGTATTGTACCTTTTAAATTCCGTATTGTACCTTCCGTATTGTATGCTGCCGGACTATTTTCATAAATATGCATGACCCGACACATTTCTATTAATAGCGCACATAAAAACTTCACTAAGTTCCATTTAATATCGATAAACATTAAAGATTTCGTTCAAGAACAAAACAAGAACCAAAATGGTAAAGGTATATAATAAAAGGGTCACTATAACAGTAGCTAGATCTGGGACTTTGTATTCGGCTCTCGTGGATTTTGCAAGGTCGAATCACAGTCGGCGCTTGCGCGCCTCGTGAGATCCGATCTGGCAAAATCCACTCGAGCCGAATACTGCACCCCAGATCAATCTACTGTTATAATAACCCTATTGTATCGTCGATATTTGTCTTCTGATATATTGGTATCGTCGATACGCCTAAGACCCAATCAATGACAGCCCTAGTATTAAGTAACCTTTCACCCAGCTATATTCCCAATAACATTGGTAACCATCATCCATTTTCTTACATTCCGCATAACATTTCAATATAACTACATAAAAGAAGCAAAATATTGATTATTACTGAGAGCGAAAGACGCATAAAAAATATTTCAGCAAATAATAGCTGTTTAAAAATAGTTCAAATAAAGAAAATGCACAGAGTTACGTACTTTCAAAATAAAAGCTATTTATTTTGCGCGGTAACTGACACGTAACGTAAAGACGTCAATGACGTCTTTTTAAAGCAACAATGTTTTGATGCGTTTCTGCGGCAATTTATTCATTATTTCTGCATTGTTGAACCTAGTCTGTGTTCAGACCGTATGTTTTGTTCATAGGAGATAACTTCTGAGGCTATTCAAATTTTGTATAATTATGTCCCTTTTCCTCTCAAAACATAATCAGAGCCAAGACTGTGTATATAAAAAAAAAGATTATCTAGTCGGTAGCCAGACTAGGTTGAACCATTAAGCATGAAATCGGAGACAGTTTCAAGATTTTTTTTCTGAAGAATGCATATACAAACACATTTAGTTTGTCGTCAACGTCGTCGTAAATCGTCACATTAGTTTCCGGTTGGGCATGCGCACATACAAATATTAAGGTAACCAACCTCCTTAAGTACTCTGCCCCTGAAACCGAAGTATGATGAGCATTTAGGGTCTGTGAAAGTAAATATTTCATCGCATAGAAAGGAACGTAGCTTTTTTATTTTCCTCATTAAATATAAACCAAAAATCCTTAAAAATATACCGAATAGGGCGTCCTGATAGTA
Organism: Mercenaria mercenaria; assembly: GCF_021730395.1. Lineage (NCBI taxonomy): Eukaryota > Metazoa > Mollusca > Bivalvia > Venerida > Veneridae > Mercenaria > Mercenaria mercenaria. Next base: position 48,349 of record NW_026463286.1, read on the forward strand.
CTTGTGTTGTATTTAAATCATGATGATCCAGAATTATATACACCTATATTGTACTTCTGGATTGCAGAGTGAATACATCGTCTACACAAGACAAAATTCAACAATATAAATTCTTAAAATGTGTTGTTAAAATGGCGTCGCGTCGATTTCAAGCCCTTAAGAACCATTACAGGGAATCATATATAGATCCGGATTTTTCATAAAGTGTCGGTCTTGTTTGCATCTTTAAGAATGTGATAAACAGAAGATTCATTTATTTTTACCAAATAATATAAAATGAAAAAATGTCTGATTTCAGTGTGATATTGAAATATATTGTCATTGATAAGTCAATCAATTCAATAGTTTTACTTAATTGCATCCATAATTGATATCACACTAAAACAAAAATGTTCTTATATAACTCACAACAATTTTGATAACATTTACACTAAAACTGATCAACCTTCAGAATCAATATAATATATTTGCTTTTGTAATTTCACAGTAATACAATGATATTTATAGTCACTTAAGCTTTTTTACATCAATACCAGAGCTTTCCACTTCATATTGCTGAAACGCTGCATTTGGCCGATCGCAATACAGAATTAGTTTTAGTATCTACAGTTGTTTAATACCATGACCTATAAATATTTGAGTAGTTATAAACTGAACCACTCATTCTCCAATACCATTTTATCAGTGTGTGGGGTGCATGTGACCGGAAATGATTCGTAACACGGATAAAATGATGGTCGAAAGCCAAATTTGTCATTAACCTCGCATTTTACGTAACCACTTTTATCAGGCATAGCACAGGCTAAGCAGACACAGAAAACAAATCTTTCCGTCTATATATCTCCCTACTTTATAGCTTTGCTAGTTCCTAGATTACCTTGAGGTGTTGAGCGAGTCGATAACTTTTTCCAAATATAATGTTACGCTGCTTTACAAGTATTGTAAATAATTTATTAAAAATAAAGATTTAAAAAAAGAGCTGTTCAAGATATTGCCGATATATGATTTTATTTTTTTTGTTGCAAAATTACATAATGTTTGTAAATATTTTGATGTTACGTTTTTAAACAAAAAAAATAAACATGTTAATTTTTCTGATTAAGAAAGATGATACTTCACAACGTTTCTTTTAATGCATTCTTCAATAATGCAATTTATATTAATTTATATGATTTTATATTCACTGGCCGTTTGTATTTTACAGGAACTTTGCTTTCAACAAAAATGTCCAAAGTGTACAAATTAGATGAAGATACAGGACGCCACTTGCAGTTTGTGTAGTAGTTCTTGTTCAAAATCACGCAATACATGCAATATGAAACAAAGAAGGTTGAATATTATACCAATTTATTTGGATGGACATTTTGACCAATATAAATACTGTGAAGCACATACATATAAATCAGTCAAAGATGTAATATCATACAGTCAAAAATGCACAATCATAGCAGTCAATGACACAGTCAAAAATGCAATAATATACAGTCAAAAATGCAAAATCATACCTGTCAATGACACAGTCAAAAATGCAATAATATACAGTCAAAAATGCAAAATCATACCTGTCAATGACACCGTCAAAAATGCAACAATATACAGTCAAAAATGCAAAATCATACCTCTCAATGACACAGTCAAAAATGCAATAATATACAGTCAAAATGCTATAACATACCAGTCAATAACAAAGTCAAAGATGCAATAATATTCTGTCAGAAATGCAATAACATACTAGTCAATAACACAGTCAAAAATGCAATAACATACAGTTAAAAATGCAAAATTATAGCAGTCAATAAAACAGTAAAAAATGCAACAATATACAGTCAAAAATGCAAAATCATACCTGTCAATGACACAGTCAAAAATACAATAATATACAGTCAAAATGCTATAACATACCAGTCAATAACAAAGTCAAAGATGCAATAATATTCAGTCAAAAATGCAATAACATACCAGTCAATAACACAACGAAAGACGCAACAATAAACAGTCAAACTGCAAAATCATACCTGTCAATGACACAGTCAAAAATGAAATAATATAGTCAAAATGCTATAACATATAGGTCAATAACAAAGTCAAAGATGCAACAACATACAGTCAAAAATGCAATATCATGCCAGTCAATAACACAGTAAAAACTGCATTAATATACAGTAAAAATGCAAAATCATACCTGTCAATGACACAGTAAAAAATGCAAAAATATACAGTCAAAATGCTATAACATACCAGTCAAGAACAAAGTCAAAGATGCAATAACATACCAGTCAAAAATGCAAAATCATGCCAGTCAATAACACAGTAAAAGTTGCAATAATATAAAGCCAAAATGCAACACAGTCAAAAATGTAATAATATATAGTCAAAACGTAATAACATACCAGTTAATAACACAGTCAAAGATGCAATAATATTCAGTCAAAAATGCAATAACATACCAGTCAATAACACAACGAAAGACGCAACAATAAACAGTCAAACTGCAAAATCATACCTGTCAATGACACAGTCAAAAATGAAATAATATACAGTCAAAATGCTATAACATATAGGTCAATAACAAAGTCAAAGATGCAACAACATACAGTCAAAAATGCAATATCATGCCAGTCAATAACACAGTAAAAACTGCATTAATATACAGTAAAAATGCAAAATCATACCTGTCAATGACACAGTAAAAAATGCAAAAATATACAGTCAAAATGCTATAACATACCAGTCAAGAACAAAGTCAAAGATGCAATAACATACCAGTCAAAAATGCAAAATCATGCCAGTCAATAACACAGTAAAAGTTGCAATAATATAAAGCCAAAATGCAACACAGTCAAAAATGTAATAATATATAGTCAAAACGTAATAACATACCAGTTAATAACACAGTCAAAGATGCAATAATATTCAGTCAAAAATGCAATAACATACCAGTCAATAACACAGTCAAAGATGCATTAACATACAGTCAAAAATGCAAATTCATAGCAGTCTATAACACAGTAAAAGATTCAATAATATACAGTCAAAAATGCAAAATCATACCAGTCAATAACAAAGTCAAAGATGCAATAATATACAGTCAAAAATGCAAAAACATACCCGTCAATTACACAGTAAAAGATGCAATAATATTCAGTCAAAAATGCAATACCATACCAGTCAATAAGACAGACAAAGATGCAACAACATACAGTCAAAAATGCAATATCATGCCAGTCAATAACACAGCAAAAGCTGTATTAATATATAGTCAAAATGCAATAACATACCAGTCAATAACACAGACAAAGTTGCAATAAAATAAAGTCAAAATGCAACACAGTCAAAGATGCAATAATATATAATCAAAACGTAATAACATACCAGTCAATAACACAGACAAAGATGAAATAATACAGTCAAAAATGTAAAATCATACTAGTCAATAACACCATCAAAGATGCAATAAAATACAGTCAAAAAATAATATATAAATCAATAACACAGACATAAATGCAATAGCATATCAGCCAATAACACACAGTCGATAACATGAAGTCAAAGATACAATAATATACAGTCAAAACTGCAATAACATAGAAGTCAATAATACCGCCAAAAATGCAATTATACTATATAGTCAAAAATGCAATAACATACCAGTCAATAACAAACAGTCAAATATGGAATAGTATACAGTCAAAGATGCAATAACATAAAAGTAAAAGATACATTCAAAGAGGCAATAATACAGTCAAAGATGCAATAATACGGTCCAAGATGCAACAGTATACAGTCAAAAATGCAATAACATGCCAGTCAATAACAAACAGTCAAAGATGCAATATTATACAGTCAAACTGCAATCTGATAGATGTCAAAAATACAGTCATAGATGCAAATATATATAGTCAAAATTGCAGTAACATTCAAGTCAATATCATATACAGTACAATCGCGATCCTACGAAAAGCCAAGGGACCGGCCGTTTTTTTTCGTAATATCGCATTTTCGTTCGAGCGCAGCATATGAAATTTCGCTACACAGCACCTTGATATCTACACGTTGTAACCCGTGATATTTAAACATGTTATTTTCGTATCGGAGTATATGTACATGTATACAAATTTTATATGTACATCTGGGTCTACTACAAATCTTATTCGAATCTGAAATGTAAAATGGGTTGTTTTTCTTCACTTTTTATTCAATGTAAGGACTTAAATATTTTTATCTGTTTTATCTAGTGATTGTTTTAGACGTATAGATATCGAAACAAGTGTGACTGATATGCCATCCGATCTGATAGTTAGAGAAGAAAAAAATAACCACTAACACAGTGTATGTGTTTCGAATTCTAAATTACTAAGTTTTCACACTTTAATTACTGTTTACGCCAAGCTAATTGATCGTGACACTTTCCACTGTAAAGTGTTTTTCACGCCATTATGGAAGGTGTAAAAACTTAGACGATACATGTATTCGTAAAATCGCAACTAAAACAAATTGAAAACAGGCTTTAAGGGCATAAAAATACATTCGTAGGAGCGCATTTTTCGTAAAATTGCATTTTCGTAAAACCGCGACTTTGTAACATAGAAATAAGAAGGAAAGCAGCCGGGACCACAACACCTTTTCTAAGTATAACGATATTTCGTTAAATTGCGATTCGTAGCATCGCGAATGCACTGTAGTCAAAAAGGAAAAAAATATATTTAGGCAATCACAAACCATCGACTAATTGGAGACAACGAGGTAAATTACTTTTATTTTTGATTTAACAACCTTTGACAATAAGAATGAAACGTATTAAAGCTTCATCTACTAAGTGTCATATATCTATTATGATTTTAGCATAGACCCTCATTATATCAAAATTTATATGATCATTTTATATGTCCAACTTTTTCAAATCAACGTAGCAAAAATCAAGTTTTATTATTTGCTGAATTTTCTGAATATAAACATGTTTTGAAAGTCATATCTACATTGTATAAAATATTTGATCTAAGTGTAGAACTACCTTACCGTAAATCTAAACAATAAAAGACAAGGAGTAAAACAACAACAACGAACTACACAGTAGAGCTGATTGTGCATGATTGCATTTGCTTCCATTTCTTTGAAAGACAGACATAGATGTTTTTATGAAGAGGTAAAAGGCTGTTAATTAAAATATGTCGAGAATTCATAGAAAAACTCTTAAAGCGCTAGTTATGGGGATGTAAATTTGTAAACTAGAATTATAATAAATACTGGCTTCTGAAAAATTAAACACACGGATTTAAACTTAATTAAGAGGTAAATTTACAATAGAAAACCGATGACTTTTCATGAAAGGTATTTTCATTTAGACGAAAATGATTGAATTTTACAAACATATTATCAATTATCATGATGCTTACCTTTTTCAATTCGGTAAGCACACTATATTACTACCGTATCATGTTATCAGGTTTATCCTGTCCTGGAGATTTAAAATAATATTCTGCATTCAGATGTATCTTAACTGCTTAGTTTATGAAAGATAAAAGGTAAGGGTAGATTTCCCGGAAACGCAGAGCACCCAAACACAGCCATAGAGCCATAGAAACTCAATCAAAATCTGACTCAGTTAACACTTATTACCACTTCATATAGAGATATTTTGTATGAAGTTTTACATAATTTATCAATTCAATAAAGTAAAAATTAAACATTTCAAAATATCAGTGAAACATACTTTTCATGTAGCCACATATTTGTCTTCATAATCTCACAAACTAAATTATACATTTTTTCCCCTGAAATAACACTTATATGCCAAAATCCAAGGTTTAAGTGTCTATATCATTGGTTGAATTTCAAAAGAATCTCTCCAATTCTGACAACATATTCGTTCGCAGAAAGTCGACCTCCTATAAAATAAAGAACATTGTTTAATACTGAATCACATAAATTTCACTGATCTTTTTACTGCGACAGTCACGCATTAAAATGTTTCAACTGTACGTCATAATCATACACTTTAAACTGAAAATCTTGAGCACACCCTTAAAACCTTCTTCAATAGCTGATTCTACTTTAGAAATGATAGAAACGAATGCATTATAATGTTCTACCTAATATACAGCTTTGGTTCAGTCCTCATTTCTAAATATTTATCTACTGACTGAACAATCATTCATTAAATTAACTACATTATTTGTAGGATCGAAACATAACCTGATGGAACCAATGTGTGATTTGGTTCCCTTAAGACCACAGTACGCTCATACTGCTGATATGTAGATCTGGTCAGTACTGGCAAGTCTGTTGTTCTGCAGACGACAGTAAGCTCGAGATCTACAAAATGAAAAAAATCACTGAGGTGCAACTAACTTTAGCTGCATAAGAGGTGAGACAGTCTCTCCGCGTTGTAACATTCAATGCTGGACAACATTATGTGAGAACTAAATTTTTAGCAGCGCCTTAAAGACAGCAAATCTCTCGCACACAAGTTACAATTTTGATTATGTCGCATTCTTTTGAGAAAAAAATACGTACTACTACTTTCCTTTTCAGTTTTCAGATTCATTTAAACAATAACATGTTATCTTAAAACATTTCTTGGCTTGCTTGTTCTTTAGGCTGATTAAGATGCCCACTGACATGCCTTGTATTTGTAATGTTCAAATTTAACCCAGTTGTTAAATCAGGTACACTGCAAAGATGATAATTATTCAGTTTTTCGAAACACCCTTAAATGGAGAACACTATACCAGGCTAATAAAAGGAATACTTATGTGAACCCTTCATAGCACACTTCACACCTTTAAACGGTCTTTGGAAAGAAATACAGATGAACTTGATAATCCTGACTTTTTTGGACATGGGAAAATATACATAACAATAACAATAATAATAACCTTAAGGAAACATTGTGCCGATGATGACATATCTTGCTGTAATTGTTGCTGAAACTGTTGTGGTTTAACGAATCGTTTATACTCGACAAAACTGGAAAGAATGTATTATGGACAATCACAAAAAGCAACATTTTATGACTCTTTTTAGGTTTCGTACATTGTCTTTAAAAAACAAAAAGACCCACAGAGTTAGATCTCTATTAGAATTATATTTTTATGAAATTGAATAATTACCCACTTTGATATGGAGGTATTAAAAAGGCAGACTATTTCTTCTGCTTTCAATACAATTTCTAATTCTGTATTTCATAGATATTGGAACATTTTAGCAATCTGAACCAAGAGGCAAGTTTAAAAATGGTGTGTAGCTTCCGAATTCATTTTTACCCAAACTTGTTTGCGCAACCAAGATAAGTAAAAGAAGGTAATAATAATTTTACAAATTAGTAATTCTATACTGCTGTCAAAGCAAATCTTTGACAAATATAATACAATATTTCTTATATTCATATCATTCCTTAGGCAATGTATGTTTCTGAATATATATTGTTTGCTAAAATACCTTGGCTGGGCAAACAGGATACAAAAATTAAATCTTAAACCTACATGTAAATGTTAATGATCATTTGTTAAAGTTTCGAACAAACCCTTAACTTGTCAAAAGCGGCTCATTCCCACATTTTGGCGAAAAATATTTTCTCTCCAAAGGCCATAAGAGAGTGACCAATGTTATAAACTTGTTGAAATATGACTTTTTGCAAGATGTCCTAAAAATTACCAAAGATGTTGTGCAAAAGGGGGTAAACTGTTGCGACGCTTTTGAAATAATAAAAAAAAACAGCATTTTCCTTGCCTTAACACCAATATCAAACACTTATTTTATTCTTTATTTTCATTTTTCATTATCATATATACATCCTAAACTTGATGGAAATGAACATTTTACACCAACTGCCGGCGTGTAGCTTTTAAAAGACGATACCTGAGTGAGTAATACTTTGCTTCAATTATTTTAAAGTCCAGAAGCCAGTTATACATTGCATGCATATTTAAACAAAACTAACCTGGGTCTCTTGGAGTGGGCCTGCAATTGTTCCACTGTTCATTTACTACGGCAGTCGCTGCTGGTCCTGAAAAAGTACATTCATATTTAGATTCAGATTGCCAAACTACGATTACAATAATAATAATATTCGATAACGAAAGAGAACATTCTTCAGGACCAAACATTCAGAACCAAACATTCTATCTCTGTAAAAGGAAACTGAAACATGAAAGCATTATAAAGATAAAGTATAAAAGTATCATCCTTCTTTTTTCAACTGTAGCCGATTTCAATACATGTGCAAACGTTAAATTATGCCTTATCCCCCATTTGATAGAAACATACAATGTATATTTGCTTGAAATAATCAAGACTATGATTTGCTTAAAGCAATATTGCACTACCAATTTCTAGTCTTATATTTTAGCCAATGGGCATGCAATTTGGGTTCAAGCAAACTAATTCAAAGAGGAAGGACGAGAGATTCTTGAACCTAGATAAAACTTGTTGACCATGAGTAAGGCCAACAATCAATAAATCTACTAATGTTTAATGAGAACACCTTGTAAAGGTATGAGTTAATATCAGAACTGTATCACTGAATTAGAATATTTTTGTTTGCGGTCAACTATTCGGGGGCGATGAAAGATTTTTGACCCAAATTGTACTTCATACTATAATCGCTTGACATTAGCGTATGAATTGTAAAAACGAATAAGAACTTTGTTAAATCGTTACATATTACTTCCTTGATACTGACATATTAGTTTGATTGATTTTAATCTATTTGATTTGTTTAACTCACTTGTGATTTAAATTATTTTGGATAAAAATGTTTTCTCTGCTTTCAGCATTTTTTTTTCTCTCGGTTTGTGTTTGCAACCCACGAAAGTATAAGTTTGTATTCCTGATTTCTTTCTTTACCTTCACCTCGGTTTAACTGTTCATATATAATCACAGTTGTTATGGCAGATCGAGGTATTATCAAAATCCTTACACCTTTGACTTATTTCTTTGCTTTAATAACTTTCTGCAATGACAGAACGATCATTCGTTACATAACTGTGAAATTGTACTCTCTAATTTCTACAAATAAAATGTTTATATTTTCTTTTTTATTTTATTAAGAAAGCATATATAGGAGTTCACATTTATGGAAAGATCTTTCAATCGTTACACAAATAAAACAAAAGTGACTATTGAGCTTACGCTTGCAAAAAGATAAAGGCAACTAAAGGGAAAATGTAAGCACGGAAGGAAGAACAGCCAGATGTACACATCAAATCATTATCCTTTTGCCTTCGGTGGAGAATAATAAAATATCTTTACCCATCATCAATATTTGAACAAGACTTACAAGATGGAATTTAACTCCCTGTTACCTAAAATTATACTGCAAAATATACTGTGTTACCTGCTTTAAGGTACCGTATCACTGATGTGTACAACAAACTCATGGAACTAAATCGTCTTATACAGGTAGTCAACGTATTTACGTATTTAACCTCGCAAAAATTGAAAATTTGTCATACTACTTTGACATTTCTCGGTCATGTTGTGTGACATAGACAAGTAAAACCTATACATTCATGTAGAAACTATGGTCAAAGATATCCCTAGATATTATGTGTCTACTTCTTCCGCAACGGACGGACGGACGAATTCACGTAAGAAAGAACCAAACTTATCACCATGACGAATGTCAAAAATTGCTGAAATTCTTAATGCTTAATAAATAGTGCAAGTATTTTTTTTGCCGAACGTTTGACAAAACTGTTCAATTAGTTGTAGATGCTGGTGAATTTGGGTGCATGTAAGAATTGTCGGAAGTAATGTCTTTGATTGATTTTCATACTCGGCTTAAAAACAGATGTAGAATCCTGAAGGGCGATCCTTTTAAAAACTTCTAATAGATTTTTCTAAATTTGAATATGAACACTAATAACTTTCTTTATAAATGACCAGTGGAAAATTATTTCTTGCATGCCGTACAGGATTTTTCCATGTTTTTGCCTGTGCGTGCTGCTAAAACTCGTGTTACCCCCTTGGGTATAAGATGACTCATGTGCTGAAATTTATGAATGACTGTGTAAATTCAAAGCTACTATGATAAAATATGCTTAAATGTAAAGTATTAATTTCATATTATTTCTTCTGTTCAATGAAATGTAATACAAGAATCTATCATAAGTTGAAGGTGCAGATGGAAACATCTGGGTCTTGGGGAACTATTTAGTGCTAACTCGGCACAGTCACGCTATTGCTTAAACAGTTGAAACTACCAGATATTTCCACCCTCACCCCAGACCTTCGGATGATTATTATATTCATATTCAACAAACACACCCGGACTTCCGTATTGGCGTGTTCATCATAGATCCTTTAATGTACAGGGCACTGACAGACAGACATTAAAACAAAACAAAATAATACTTCTAAAGTGAGCGATTTTATTGCTTAAGTTTTTGATGTAATAATAAAGGCCATACTGATCTGTACCTTGAAAATAATTTCAGACGTATACTGAAAGTGTCACGGTACGGACTTGGTCACGTTAGGGAAGAAGATGTGTCAGGCAGCCGGTTTGCTCATTCGGTAGAGCACTTTGCCCTGTAAGCGAGGGGTTCCGGGTTCGAGCCCCGGACTGACTGCACATTTTTCTCACCCTGTGACATATGGCGCCCAACATGGGACCGTGGCATTACACTGGTTAGTCTCCGACGCCAGTAATTGCTTATATAATAAAGTACCCGCTGAAATTCGAGGACGAATTTCAAAATGGTGGGGAAATATTCACGGTATAGAACTTGAATATTAAAACGGGGAGAAAGTGTGTAGGCGGCCGGGTAGCTCAGTCGGTAGGGCATCGGAACGGTATTCCGAGGCCCCGGGTTCGAGTCCCGGTCTGGCTGCACATTTTTCTCACCCTGTGGCATATGGCGCCCAACATGGGACCGTGGCATGCTTGATTGGTCAGTCTTACGACGCATGTAATATTATGTACCTCTGGAACTCGAGGACGAGTTTCCAATTTGTGGGGGTGTATGTCACGGTACGGACTTGGTCACGTTAGGGGAGAAGATGTGTCAGGCAGCCGGTCAGCTGATTTGTTAGAGCACTCGCCCGTTAAGCGAGGGGTCCCGGGTTCGAGCCCCGGACTGACTTCACATTATTCTCACCCTGTAACAAAATGTAGGAAACATTCAGCATGATTGCAATAACTAGAATTTTAGCACATATTTATAGTGGATTATTTAAATATAGATGTTATGTTTCACTATTTAGATAGATAGCTAGATCAATAGATAGATAGATCTTGCTTCTTTTTTTTTCTGGATTTAACGTCGCACCGACACATGGACTCAGTTTTACCTATATGGAATGAAAAACGCATTATCCTCTCGTTCGGAATAAATATAAAAAATAAAAATAAAAAGTATTTGGGAACCTTATCAAAATATTCTAAAATAAGACAAAGATAAATAAATCCTAAAAACAAACACAACAACATGAAAGATGTACTGTTCTATGTTAACATGTCTGTCCGTCCGTCCGTCGGCCGGCGGGGTTAACATTATGTTCTAAAGACATCTCATCTGAAATCAGGTTGAACTTGTTGAAACTCATTATGGATTTTTCAAGGTAGTATTCTTTTAAAGGTTTTCAAAGAAATTCAGTCCATTCCATGGTAACCAGAAAATTAAAACATATCAAAAGATAATAGGTAAGGGTAGATTTCTCAGAAGCACAGAACACCAAAAACACAGCCCCAGAGCCACGCATTTGCTTAGTAGGCCCACAACAAAAAGAAGCTGTAATGGAAAAATATTTCAGACGGGTTGCTTCAAATATCCAATAAGTACATATTAATTTATGCTAAATATTGATGGAGGGGAAGGAAATGGTAAGGGGCGAAATGGGGTCGGGGGTGGTGGGGGGAGGAATCCGAAGGGGAAAGTTGAACAAGGACGAATATACAAGGGAATGCCATGTTCTTTCAAAGATAAACACACAACTACGATCAACTGAATAACATAGAAAAACGAACAAGCATTACATAAGAAAACAGTAGTATAGACTCACAAGCATACAAACGCACCCACACAAGTAGGAAAAAGCAATCAAGTACCGTCTTAGGATTCGGCTGCCAAAACAAAGTGGAGCCAAGAAACTTACTAAAAGTAAAGGGGGAGGGGATGCAAAAAGTGGCGTAAATGCAAGGGAAAGGAGAGGGCAACAGCGGGAGTGAGGCGGAGGAAAAACGCTTACAACAAACAAGAAAACATACGCAACATACAATACAAGACAGACAAAACAACAAGTTGAAAATAGGGGCACCGCCAGTAACCTACATAAAGGAAACTGGGGGTTTAAACGCGTTTAGGGCATGCCAACCTCGCACTTACCATATTTTCAACAAGTTAGAAAAGACAATGTTAACAAAATACTAACAATAAACAATACTACATACTCAACACAAAATACAACACGGACAGTTAGAAAATGTAAGCATCGAAGAAGACAACATACGCAATACAAAATACGAGACGGAGGGAAAACAAGCTGGAAATAGGGGCATCGCCTTGGAACGGTCAGTTACCTAATGTATATAAAGACTCGTTTTGTCAGACACCATTTGCTAGATTTTATAATGATATCATAGAAATGTTCTTGGGTGACAAATAATGTTGAAACTTTTTAAAAATTTGTTTGTGTATGTTACAAGCAACCCATTCTTATTATATATTTTGCCCTTGAGTACAAGTTATTACATTTTCGCTTGAAGGTACCTATTGAATCTGGTGTTCTTTCGGTGAAAGGTAGTTTGGCCTTGCAATAACACAAACAAATACCTTCCCTGTACTAGAGCTCAGTTTTTGAAAAATATCAATTTCCTAGAAATGGCGCATGAATAAATGGAATTAATGCTTTCCTAAACCGGTTGGAGATGGAAGATATATGTTTTCATTTACGGTACTGATGCCTGCTTCACCTATGACAAGAGAAATAGAGTTTTAGTGCAGTAATGGAACCTTATCAATCAAGTATAAGTAAAATTAGAACATAATATAATAACAGCTCTGCATGATGTAAACTGAAACAGATCGTTGAAAGAGTCATGTATGATGTGCATTGGAAGTTCGCCCGGCCAGAAGGGTTCCATCAGATAAAAGCAAAATATACAGGCGCCTAGGAAGTCATTTATGACTACAAAGAAATGATCATTCAGCCAAATTTTATTACATGCTTATGATGATTTTTTGAAATATTTAGAGGATATATGTTTGCTTAGTCTAAGATCGAAATATAATTCACCGAGTGGACACTATAATGCAAATGTAAATTATGTTGTTCACGAGTGAAATATATTTCGATCTTACTCTGAAACTAACAAAGTTTCTATTTATTTTATGCATTTTTAATGGTTTCCAGTTTATCCACGCAGCGTCACGTGTATCGCATCATGACGTCATGATGTCGTGACGTCAGGATGTCTTTGTAGAAAAACTATAAATAGTTTTAATACGTTTCCTGATTTCTTTTACATTTTATTATGAAAGAATGTATATATTTATAATCCTTTTATTATTTTTGTACATCTTAAATTTACTTAAGAATATTTTGCAAGAAATTTTCTATATTATTTCGCATTCAAATGTAGTTCCATACCAGTGAAAAAATAAAAATGATATTTCCACTGTTTGAAACAGTGAAAATATCAATTTTATTTCACGGATAAATTTCAGTATTTCACTGACGAGCATAAAATTGATCACTGGAACAAACTAATATCAATTATAAATAACACATAACAGAATATACTAAATGAGATAAACATGGACATCAATTCTAACAACAACAACAACAACAACATAAACAAATGCGCACGTCCATATTAAAATGACTATTCATCCATCGCCCGACAGCGTAAACATTTTGTCCGAATGACATCTTTCTGAAACTATTAATTTTATAGAAATTGGTGAAACTTGCATTGGATGTTTCATAGGTAGTTTTCATCCAAAGGTGGTAAACGAAATTCATTCCATGCAGAACTAGGGTTGCAATGGTAACCAAAAGATAAAGGTGATTAAAATTGTCAGAAACCGGATTTCAAAACAATGTTATGGAAATTTTCTTGGGTGAGCCTGTAGCAGTATTGTTCAAATTAGTTCGAAAATTTTCGTGTGTTTTGAAAAAAGCAAAACTATATCAATATATCTTTCACTCAAGAGCACCACACATGGCATTTCCTTTTAATTTGATAATAGCTGAAAGAGATTAAAATTAAATGAAATTTCGGTTAGTGTTCTAAAACTGTGATCTAAGTGCATGTGATATGCTTATACAAGAGGACAACGATAGAGTTGTTCGTTAAAATAGAAAAAGTGGAAACTCGACAGGTCGGTCAACACAACAAAAACGAAAATGTTGCAGGCTCGGTTTGATTGAGCCTGTTCATGGACGGTAGTTAAAATGCATGCTACCGTCCACGCCCTCTAACCCCGGGTTGAGCAGAACTCAACATTTACACATGCTAAAAGTACAAAAACAATTTAGAGACATCCGCAGATGTGTTCATACGGCGGTGCACATGGAACTTTCAATGCTACACTAGCGTGTAATTCCATGAAAAGCGGCGTATGGTCCCCAGTTAAAATAATGGGTTTGCCCTAAACGAGAAAACAATGAGCAGAACTAAACAAACTGGAATTTAGAAAGGGGATCGTTAAGTCGAATCTACATTTTTCAACAAAACTTGCACAAGACATAAATTATGGCAACTTATATAGTGTATACAGTACATTGTGTCCCCTATTAGACTTATTTTCCTTTTGAGTGGCAGCTTCCAATTTAAGCTAGGCTTATTGAAAATAAACATAGCAGTGTGGACAGCAGAGAAATATATGTTGTTTTTATAATACAACGTCTTGTTCTTCAGTTGAATATATCACTATAACTAGAGTTTTTCTCAATTAATATTTTCACTAAATTTAACAGCCACAAGGATATCTTTGCAAAACCAGGATTTTGGCAAACTTCTCTACTATTTCTAAGTGACTTAGAAACTTCTGTTTTAGCTTGGGTGGTAATTTAGGGGCCAAGGAGCCATAAATGATATAGTTTTGCATTATTTTTAATTTTCTTATGTACAAAAAAGATGATTAAAAAAATTGTCCAATAGGATTTTTCCAATTTCCAATCGGATATATGGCGTCCGATTGGAAGATTTGAAAATCCAATCGGACATTTTTCCAATATTTTAGCGGGCTGGATTTTTTTCCGGGCGGAAAACAATAAATATTTTATAACAAATTTAAAGGCATATTTGTGTTACTTTTGTGTTTTACTGTCTTTTTGTCTGGGTTTGAGATCCATACTATGGTAAATAAAAAAATCCCATTTAAAAAGCTGGAAAAAAATCCGATTGGACATTTTCAGAAAAAAAATCAGATTTATTGTAAACACTTCTAAACAGGATCAATGAACACCCTTAAACATAAATAGTGAATAACGATGTTTTTAGTCAGTTTAAATGGTTTAAAAAAATCTAAATCCAATTGGATTTTTTCCCAATTTTAGGAGTTGGAATTATTTCCAGCTTTTAAAGTTGGAAATTTTTCCAGCTTTAAAAGTTGGAATTTTTCCAGCTTTAAAAATTGGAAAAATATCCAGCTTAAAAGATGGGACTTTTTCCAATTTTGAATGACTGTGGTCTTTTTAAAGCTAAAAGCATTCTAAGCATTTTTGAACTGCATTAATATAAATTTACTGACGGATGAGCCATAAAATAAGGTCTATTATTTGATACTTATCTATAAATTATTATGAGTTCCAATGAAATCCGAAGCGTCAATGTTTTTCTAGTATAATATTGTCGTCCAAATAAATATCATATAGGGCCTGCGACGTCATTTGTGACACCAGTTTCATGTATGCCATTGCGTTTAAAAGTTTCTATAAACAGGAATTTGTACCATTCATATAGAAATAATATATATACTTTTGTGAATGTAACAAAATATTTGTACTGCATCTAGAAATGGGCACTCCATATTTCTCGGAATAATATTCCACCTATTACGTCGCCGAATATCCAAAGCATATTTCCAGCGTATTTTCTCAATTCTTATAGAAATCTAATTACCAGTAATTATTCCAAGATAGAGACTAAATATAACTTTCTTCCGTTTTATGCTATAGCGCAACAATTGTTTATCATACCGTATAAAGAAATAAATTTTGTTGTTGCGCTTCAACATGTGACATTTTTAGCATGCCGATTCTGTTGTTTCTATGATAAAAAGAGTGAAACACCAGTTTCAGGACACTAAAATTTCAGACAAAAATAGTCCAAAATACACTCCTTGTGCGACCTGTACCTTATTATCTGCAAATGACTGGCCTAAAACATATGTAGGGGAAATTAGGGTAACTGAGCCACTTCAGAACTACGAAGCGTGTTTCTTGCAAACAAATGGCAGCATCTCTAAAGTGTTATTATTTCAGTTATTGGAAACATGTTAATAACAAATTTCGGGCAAAAATACCCGAAACCCTATTTTGATGTTTTCGGAAAACTTGATTCGAGGAATTGTCCAAAATGGCTCAGATACCCAACATAGTTATGGTTACTGAGCCACCTTTATCATGTGTAGTAAGATTAAGAATAATTAACTAATCGCATTCATTTGGACTTAAATACAATTTATAGCAAATCTTACAAACGGATATGGCCCATGTATGTGTTTTTGCGCATGCGCATATGTGCATTTTCTTATTTTGCGTAGCACTGCGTCATCTCCCTTATGCATAATATGGAAACACATCACATAAGTGTACCCTTTAGCGATCAATGACATTTACCGCATTTATCGCAAGAAGGAAGTTAAACTGATAACCTACTTGGTTTCGCCAAACAATAGTCACATGAATCATGTTTATTGATAAAATATGGGATTTTTTTTGTTAACTTTATTTGGTAGTTGGATTATATGAGGGTATTTCAATTTTTTTTTCGTGTGGGTGTATGAAATTGTTTATTACATTTAAATCATCTGTCATTATGTAGGCATAGTACTAAAAATATTTAAATAATTAAACCTTTACTAATTCTTTCTGTGGCCTACTATTACACTTTTAACATGTAGTACCGGAGAGATACTTACTCTTAAAAGTATTTGTATTGTAAACAAGCTCGAAGAGATGCAAAGATTACTCATGTTAAGATGTATATGCCCTAACTGTTACATAGCATGTATACATGTAAGTTTAACACACTCTTTAAACTAAGGAAAATTTCTACCTCTCGTTTGTAATAGAGATAATTTAATCACAACGTGATAAAACATGAGCAATTTGATAACGAATTTCCTATTAAAAGTTTATTTCTTCAATTTTATCGGCCTTTCTTGGAAGCAGCACCTATTAACATATGAGAGGTCATATTTTATCGTTATTTCATGGAAGCACTTTTTCAACTTAACGTACTTTAATCGTTTGAAGGACAAACTACTTTACACCAGCTCGTGGAATTGAACTGTTTTTGATATTTTTACGGATCTTAGTTTCACTATTAGATGTGTATGACCTAAAGAATAATATTAACGGCCTATACTGAGTAGATTTTAAGAAAGCATATACATAGATTATAATTACGCTTTTTTTCAAGTACAAAAACTAGCACTTACTGCCTTTAGGTACATCATTGATTGTTTAGTTGTTGTTTTTTTTCAACAAATTAAAACAACAATCGATTTCTTTCTTCGCCAATTCCTTATTTCGTTCATGTATTTTGGATAGGGATGGGAACGAATATTCGAATATTTTTCCATTAAAAAATGTTGGGAAAAAATCCCATTGGATTTTTGAAAAATTCTCAGGAGACCGCTATTTGAGACAAATTACGTTCTTTCATACAATATATACAATAATCAATTGTTTATACATACTTTGAACAAAAAAAAAAATGTTTTCCGCCCGGGAAAAAATCCAGCACGCCAAAATATGGGAAAAAAGTCCGATTGGATTTTCAAAAATTATATCCGATTGGAAATTGGAAAAATCCAATTGGACAAATTTTTTTAATCATCTTTTTTGTACATAAGAAAATTAAAACTAATGCAAAACTATATCATTCATTGCTCATTGGCCCTTAAACTACCATCCAAGCTAAAACAGAAGTTTCTAAGTCACTTAGAAATGTTAGCAAAGTTTGCCAAAATCCTGGTTTTGCAAAGATATCCTGGTGGCTGTTTTAATTATTCATTATTTAAATGTCAAAATATTTGATACTTATTAACACTATGTATCAATCAGGCCATTTCCTTTATTTACCTGTCTTACCCTCCCTTTAAAATTAATGTGTCTTCCATACTGCAAAGCACTAATTGCTTGTACAAGAGATAAAATTAATTATCTAGTGATTAATGTGCCCCACAAGATTTTCTTGCAGTATGTAGACGAGGCTTTATTCTTTTTATTATTTTTCTTAAATTATATTATATATATTATCATTTCACGAGAGTAAAGTTTTCGTCTACTTTTGTTTAAATCGTTCCAGTTTCTGCGTTCAAGGACATCAAAATTTTATTGCTATGCAACCTTTCAATGCTCTTCTCTACGGTAGCGAATACTGAACAGTGGAACACTAACTTTTCATATTCATTGAAGTACAAATATATATTTTATAATCTCATGTCAAAGACAGACAAAGTGACTGCTAACACGTTGATATATTTATTTTTATCATATTCATTCATGTTTGTAGAACGCCTTATTCAACCACTGTGGCATTTGTAAATATAAGTTACTGTAACAGATAACTTGCAAATAAAAATATTATTACACTTAAAGAGTATACTTATTCAACATAAGAGAATGTTTTGTTCTCATTAATTTTTTTCTACTCAACAGTTGAAATTCTCTTTATTTCTTTCTAGCTTTCGCTGATCGCAACTCCCTCATTATCTTACACAAACGTTAAAACCAAAAGTAAATAATAAAATCTATAAGAAGATCATTTTAGCAAACTAACAGCAGACTTGGCTCGATTGAGTCTGTTCATGAGAAGTAACGAAGTAATGGGAAACT
Organism: Mercenaria mercenaria; assembly: GCF_021730395.1. NCBI lineage: Eukaryota > Metazoa > Mollusca > Bivalvia > Venerida > Veneridae > Mercenaria > Mercenaria mercenaria. Next base: position 67,363 of record NW_026463286.1, read on the forward strand.
TTAAATTTCAAACAGGTTAAACTAGATACTTTGGTTTCAGATGCCTTTTTATGAGTTCGAATTTAATATGTCTTCCTTACGCCTATGCATTGAAGAAATAAGTGCTGTTTGTTTTGTATTTCGTTTTGATATTGCTATTGCGTAATGTACAAATTTCTTTCTTTCATTATACACTTCTCGTAATTATCATTAAATACAGTCGAATATCGTTACCTCGATATCGGTTAGCTCGATACTCCGGTTAGCACGATGTGTTTAAGTCGGTCCAGATTTTTCTCTATATATTTTAATGTTATTATTTATCATTACCTCGATATTATTAGCTCGATATTTTGTTTAGCTCGATGAGATTTTTCAGTCCCTTCAAGTTACCTGTACTCTTTTTACATCTGGTTTCGTCGATAACACAGCTTGTCAAAAAATATCCATGTTATTTTTAAGGTGCGAAAATCAACCTATTGTTGTCCGGCGATGTATTAATTATAATCTGGTTAGTTTGTGTGTATGTTTTGTTTGTTATTTAATCTTAAATCCAATTTAAATGCCAGCAAGTTTGCATTTAATTCCCAGTAATTAGTCTTTTAAAACAGCGTACAAGCTGTTTGCAATATAACAATTAATTTGGACGAACTATTTTTCTGTTTGACGGAGTAAAAATCTGCCATTTAGGATTGAATAACAATATGCGTATATAACTGGAAAATTGTTGTTATCGAAGTACAGTCAAAATGACTACTCAACCAGGAACATTACCGCTGCATTCAGACTTGTTTAGAGAAGGACCCGGTAACCAACCCGGGGGGATACCTAGCAACTCTACCGACCATGTTGTAAATGGGGAAGGACCCGGTAACCAACCGAATTAAGATGTTTTATTTGTCAATAAAATTAAGATCGTATTTACATTTTATATTATTTCTTTCCCCCTTCAAACCCACTGAAAGAAGCATTGGATATAATGACAATATAGACGTTCTACATAGATACAAAATGTAGTCCCAGATAGTCGATATCGTTACGTCGAACATCGGATACGTCGATGAAATTTTTGCAGTCCCTTGAATATCGAGGTAACGGTATTTGACTGATTATCATATCATTATGAAGAAAAATTTATTGCACATTCCTATTTTCCATAAGAAGAGATGATATGTATGCGAGTTTTATTGTCAACGGTATGTGTTATTTCATTTTTTTTATGATTCAGTTTCTTTTAACTATTGTTCTTTTACTTACCATACTCTGCGTATTACTAATCAAACCTCATTTAGATTATACGTATTTCCAGCAGGTATATCCAAGAACTTCGAAAAAAATTATTTTGCGCGTAGTAATTATTCTTGAAAGTTTTGATATAACATACTACTCTGAATCTATGTAAGAACGCACACCTAACATTACTCTGGTTTTTGTAGCATATATATTCGAGCATATCAACTTTGAATTTAAGGAATTAATCAAAGAGCTCTCATAAAGCCTGTTTTACAGCACATTTTTACTTTGAAATAAAATGTACTGGCTTTCAAACTCTAAGAATTACTAAATACATATTTTACAATATCGTAACATTTGATAACATGCGAACAAAAGAAAGAAATATTTGTTACACGTGTGGCAACAAAGAACGACAAATTGCTTATCAGGTAATACATATGTATGTATATATTAGTTTACCGTGTTAGGAAAAACATAATTTAGAAACAAATAAGTTAGAATTTGTTTAATTTTACATTTACTGTTAATGCTATATATACCTAGAAATGAATGACCTGGGGAATTAAAGACACAAACATTTTCATTTCTGTATGAACGTTTCTCTACTTCTGTAACAAACTGAATAACTTTGAACCGGTGTTCATGTGTTCTTTCTAATCATCAGTTAGATTTGTAACGGATTAAGTACCATTTCATATATACAGCACGCTCACCATCTTATAGAGACAGCACGTTACATGTAAGTTTGCTTTTCATTTGGTCCGAAATAGCAATCAATTATTTTGCATCTTACTGGAGATGTCGTAATATAAGACGATATTCTTCTTTTATTTGTTAAATCAAGAGATGAAATAAGAAAGACATCGTGGCTTTGTTTTAAAAGTCACTAAAATGGGTAAATTATTCGCTGATGTAAAAATAATAAGGCATTTTCTACTTCAAACGAGCTTTAACCAGACTCTGCCAATATCACATTTATCTAAAAATGCAACCCTCTATAAATAAGGAAAAAATCGAGACAATTGTTGGTTTTTGAACATTATCTACCATACGCCACCTCTCCTATTCGACAAAGAATATGGAATTCAGCTGTGAAATTCCTAAAGCCTTCCATTGATCAATCTAAAAGGCTTGTATAATTTTATATGCTGAAACATTTAAATACATGTATATATATATTGCATATGCATCTCAATCTCTTAAACGATAATTATGTGCACTTATGAAAAGGTGAATGATATTCTGTTTGATTGCAGGACGTATTATGCATAAGGGAAGAGAGTGCATGTACAAAGTGAACAAGCTAGACTGCAATTGACGCATGTTCCAAAAGTAGATATAACAAGCAGAATGTATATTACCACAGCATCTAAAACTGTCAGCTTGAATGGGAATATTCATTTAGTCAGGTGTAGTACCTTCCTAATGAATCTTGAATTAATATTTTAGCGAGTAAGATATGGAACAAAAAATGGCAAACATGTTCTCGTTTGTGAAGAAAGCACCGCCTTTTGCATGAAATTACTTTAAGGTAACCCAAATCTTACAAGAGGAGAAGAAACGTTCTATCTGTCTTGGAACCTCCTTTTAATCAATTTAAAAAAGGGAGGTAAAAATGTCTTGAAAAAAATATTTTTGCCTTTAAATTGAAATTACAATTATTAAATTGTATCTATATAGTAATGTTTCATATGATCTAAACATGTATGACATATCACTAACATGGACCGACAACCATTTGCTATTAACAAATATACAAAGTTTACCCCTAAAATACACATTTCTCAAGATACATACTAAAAAGGGACGTAATCAGATATTTACTGTATGTTTAATTTTAAAACTGAGTGTGAAAAGATGTTTCTTATGAAGAAAGCATGAACGTTTGTATTTATCTATTATAAAGTATACTGAATCAGAAAAGGATTACATACACAATTTGTTGGCTTGAATCGATCAAAAAAAAAGAGGCCCCAAAGGGGAACTACTTTTTATTTATTTCAATTAAATATATCTAGAACAATTTCCAAAAGGGTAATTCATGACCTTAATCAATTATACCCCTTGACACAAAATTTATTCAATTACATCTTATACACATTCAATATACATGGCTCAGAAAAAATGATATGAGGTCCTTAAAGGGAAAATTGTTAAAAATCTCATTTAAAGGGCAAATTAATTTATTTTTATCGTTGAAATATCATATTACTGAACTTAACATAAATGAAGAAACTGAATTCATGTATATCATGTATAAGATATCAAAAAGGTAAAAGATATTCACAGTCTGAGGTCTACGAGGTAACCTGTATAGCTGTACTTATTAGGGCAATAGATTTATATTAAAATGAGATCATTTTTGTATGTTTTTGTAGGGAACATCAAAATTAACTCCGTTAATCTTTTGTCTGTTACATAACAGTATATGATATAATCGTGTTTTCAAATCAAATGACTAATCCAAAGATCCATAAAGTAAAAGAAACTGATATTTGCACCCTTTCAATGGATATCCAAGAACTGTAATAGGTTTTCCAAATGAATATTTCTCTAATAAATTTGTTTGACAAATTTACATTCCCTATACATGACTGTGAAATTGAACTGGCATTTTATTGGTTCTTTGAAGTCTACACAGTAATGAAACTCAAGTGTCATTACTGGTCCATCCAGAATCAACAGAATTAAGCAATGCAAGGGTCACAATTAAGATATACAGACAATAAATAGATAACTGGCGCAGAAAAAAAATCATGGTAGTCGCAAAATGGCAGATTAAAAGAGTCCTCCTTTTTTGCCTTGTAGAGTTATTTTCCTTCCTTTCTTTGCATTTTTTGCTGAAATCACAAAACAAATCTATCCTTGACATTTAGGAAGCATTTTCGTATTGATATGGTAGCATGACAGATTTATCATGGAAACTTAGGTCATACACCACCAATACAGTTTGGGGTATTATTTTTAGCTGATTTTGCATTTTGTTTGTTTGACTGAAAACGCGACCCCCAATTTTCTTTTGATTTTATTTTTCAGCATCAAGAAAATGTAAGCTACAGCCATTTAAAATGGGTCCTGTTGTGTGATGTAGCCATTTGAAATTTGTCAATTTCATCTAGAATAAAGAAGGCCAGCTATTTAGTATGTTCATACCTTGATGTCTCTCCCCAAACATGACCTCATAAATAAATTGTTCTGTGGACATGTTAAAAATGTGAACATCAGGTAGTTTAGATGTTTTCAAGCCGTCTATTTCCTAAAGGTTTTGTCTGGCTCCATTTACTGACTTACAGCTTGATGCCTTTGTTTACAACATGATCATGTATTGTTCCAAAAGTGTAAAATCACAACATGTGGTGCACTAACTGGTATGCGATGAAGCAGTGTCATAAATAAAGGTTCACTTCATGCTAATGTCTGCAAATGCAAATAATACACGAAAGAACTTAATGCTCAACGATACATCCAGCACGTTATATGCACCCATAAGAAAGCTGTACATGGTAGGCATTTGTTTGCCGCAGATGCATTAAAACAAAACCACAAAGGGATAATGTTACGAGCAACAGACTAAGTCCGTAGTAAGCCGTCTTTTGGCATAACAACAAGGACAAAAATCCAACAGGAAAAGACTCATCAAAGAACGTAGACATCTATACAATACTTAAAGCTAACATTCTTTATAATGCATTATCTAGTTTTATGAAGACTGAATAAAAAATGTGGCCCCTAGAGTGTTAACAAGCTTTTCCTTTTATTTGACCGGGTGACCTAGTTTTTTAAATCACATGATCCAGATTCAAATTTGGCCTAGAGGTTATCAAGATAAACATTCTGACCAAGTTTTATGAAGATAGGATCATAAATGTGGCCTCTAGAGTGTTAACAAGCTTTTCCTTTAATTTGACTGGGTGACCTAGTTTTGGACCCCACATGACTCAGATTCAAACCTGACCTAGTAATCATCAAGGCAAACATTCTGACTAATCCTCATGAGTTTCAAACTTAAAATGTGGTCTCTAGAGTGTTAACAAGATTTTGCTTTGATCTGACCTAATGACCTAGTTTTTAATCCGACATGACCCAGATTCAAACTTGGCCTAAAGATTATTAAGATAAACATTCTAACCAAGTTTCATGATGATAGAGTCACAAATGTGGCCTCTAGAATGTTAACAAGCTTTTTCTTTAATTTGACAAAAATCCAACAGGAAAAGACATATCAAAGAACGTAGACACCTATACAACACTTAAAGCTAACATTCTTTATAATGCATTATCTGCTTGTGATACTGTCTCAGTACGTTTGCAGGCATATGATATCTTTACTTATGGCTATGCCTCGTTAAAAGATTTGAGAAGCGCACATGACAACATGAAGGATAGGTTGTTCTATCATGCAAGGAAATATTTATTTTCTTAAGCAATTAGACACATTGAAAGCAACCCCCTAAAAGATGTTCACGTATGTATCAAGCAGGTATCTAGCCCACACATACATGTACAATGTTCTGCATGATCATTTCTTCATTAGATACATGATATTAGTACATGTTTATAGGCCGATTTGGAACCTAAGATAAAAATATACGCTGTTTCGTTATTTGTCCAAAGGACTTATGTAAGATAACTGTAGCTCAGTTATTTTAAGGAGACATTGTTTATAAACTAATCGATTAATCTTTACTTTCAAAGATTTACATTTAAATCTATTTGGCATGACTTTCTTTTATTATTTCTGTATTACATTTTCATCTGTAGCCAATTTTTATATGTGTCTGCAGTAAATAACTGCACTTTAGAAACATGTATAGTTATAAACATTAACTTAGGGATCTGTGGAGTGATTCAGTGAGAGAGGTAGTCTAGTGGTAAAAGGTCAATCTATCATACAATACCAGTGCTCTTTTCAAGAAAGCGGAATTTAGACTAATTCTAAAACTTGAAATCTGAATCAAATTTAAATAAATTAGTATCATTAAATATGGTATAAATCAGCAATAATAAATACAACAATACATTTAGTACACATTCCATTTTCTTTTGTTATAAAGAAAGCATTAGGATGATGGTATGCTTTAGCTTGAAGTCATTAATTGGCTTGAAAAACATATAAAATTATGTTTTGTATAATATATTTTACAGGGATTTAAATCAGATATTGCAATACAAGAAAAACACAAAAAAACCTATTCAGTTTCTCTTTTGAATGTAAATATATTTGCTAATAATTATATTCATAGGGAAATGTAACTATCAGTACCCTATATACAGTAGTAGTACTGTCAAATCGATGTGACAATGAAAATTGTATGGAACAGGAATGCAGATTATTATATGAATTACCGTATGTACTTATATGTGAACTTGTTTTATAAAATAGAAGAATGTTTAAATAATATTTATATATAATTAAACACTAAAATTAGTTTTGTTTACTTGAGTGATATAATATTCGTACTTAACAAGAGGGACATGATGGCCCTAGGTCGCTCACTAGAGTAACACAACATAACAAACATGTTTGATCTTGTGACCCAGTTTTTGAAACAACATGACGCAGTTTCAAACTCATCGGAATTTTCAAGGAGATAAACATTCTGACCAAGTTTCATGAAGATTGGAGCAAAAATGCGGCCTCTAGTGTTTTTACTTCGATTTGGCCTAGTAACCTAGATTTTTATCCAACCGGAGCTAAATTTTAACCTGTCCGAAATTTCATGAACACAAATATTGTGACCAATTTTCATTAAGATTGAACCAAAAAATGTGGCCTGAGTGTAAACAAACATTTTTTTTCATTTAACCTAGTGACCTAGTTTTTGACCCTACATGACCCAGATTAAAACTCGTCCATATTTTCATGAAAACAAACATTCTGACAAAGTTTCGTGAAAATTGGAGCAAACAAAGTGGCCTCTAGAGTATAAACAAGCTTTTCCTTTGATTTTACCAAGTGACCTATTTTTTTTACCCTTCATGACCCTGGGTCGAAATCGTACAAGACTTCATAATAACAAACATTCTGACTAAGTTTTATGAAGTTTGAATAAAATAATGTGGCCCATAGAGTGTTAACAAGCTTTTCATTTGATTTGACCGGGTGACCTAGGTTTTTACCCCACATGACCCAGATTCAAATTTGGCCTAGAGGTCATCAAGATAAACATTCTGACCAATTTTATGAAGATAGGATC
>NW_026463287.1:0-72686 GCF_021730395.1 Mercenaria mercenaria
ATAAATGTGGCCTCTAGAGTGTTAACAAGCTTTTCCTTTAATTTGACTGGGTGACCTAGTTTTGTTTATCCCACATGACCCAGATTCAAACTTGACCTAGAAATCATCAAGACAAACATTCTGACCAATTCTCATGAGTTTCAAACTTAAAATGTGGTCTCTAGAGTGTTAACAAGATTTTCCTCTGATCTCGCCTAGTGACCTAGTTTTTAACCCGACATGACCCAGATTCAAACTTGGCTTAAAGATCATCAAGATAAACATTCTAATCAAGTTTCATGACGACAGGTCATAAATGTGGCCTCTAGAGTGTTAACAAACTTTTCCTTTAATTTGAATGAGTGACCTAGTTCTTGACCCCGCATTACCCAGATTCAAACTTGACCAAGAGGTCATCTACGCAAATATTCTTACTAATTCTCATGAGATTCAAACTTAAAATGTGGTCTATAGAGTGTTAACAAGATTTTCCTTTGATCTGGCCTAGTGACCTAGTTTTTGACCCGACATGACCCAGATTCAAACTTGGCCTAGGAATCATCAAGATTAACATTCTGACCAAGTGTTATGAAGATAGGGTCAAAAGTGTGGCCTCTAGTATGTTAACAACTTTTCCTTTGATTTGACCGGGTGACCTAGTTTTTGACCCAACATGACCCAGTTTCAAACTTGGCCTAGAGGTGATCAAGGTAAACATTTTGATTAAGTTTCACAAAGATAGGGTAAAAAATTTGGCCTATAGAATGTTAACAAAATTTTCCTTTGATTTGACCTGGTGACCTAGTTTTTGATCCCACATGACCCAATATTTAAACTCGTCAAAGATTTTATTGAGGGTAACATTTTGACCAAGTTTCATTAAGATTAGGCCAAAATTGTGACCTTTAGAGTGTTAACAGTCAAATTGTTGACAACGGACGACGACGACGGACGACTGACGACGGACGACCACGGACGACGGACACAGGGCGATCACAAAAGCTCACCTTGAGCACTTCGTGCTCTGGTGAGCGAAATATAAAGTCATCCTGTAAATGGTATTTTTAAGCAATTTTCCCCCTTTTAGGACCTCATCTATGTCAATTGTCTGTGTCTTATATATTAAATATATATAATTGTAACTGTATAAATATTATGTCAAGAATAATTACTTATTTAGGTCATAAATTAACCTTTTGGACATTGCTTTCAAAAATAAATTATTGAAATAAATAAAACATAGGTCCCTCATAGGCCTCATTGTAAGCTAATTGAGGTTAGAGAACTGCGTGTCTCCTCCTTATTCTGGATTCAGCATACTTAGTTACATACAAAGTTTGGTGCTTCTTCACAAAAAGAAACATCTTTTCCCTATAACTTATACGCTATTAGGGTTGGTCTTATACAGGAACAATAGCTTGTGCTATGTTTTACCTAACGAATAAAAGAGATAAATTTATCCTAATTGAGGTAATGATAAAGGACACTGAAACACTAATCTCTAACCAAGGAAGAACATGTGTATAAACGGCTAGTGAAAGTTAGGAATGATATATCTTTATCTGGTTTAGAGAATGAAGTCAATGGCAGGATACTCTGATAAAACATTTGTTAAGTACACAGACAATCAACCTGAAGTTTCTACTGAATTTCATAATTATTATCCTTGTGACATGTTCACCTATCATAATAAATATTATTTTCTAATAGTAGATCACTACAACAGCCAGTGTTAGAGACAAACAGTTTTTCATCAAGAACATCAGCACTTTCCTTTGCAAAAAGATATCTGTTATAGGTAGAAAGGGAATCGGTGAATATGTCAGAAGAGGTGGTGGACCGTGCATCAGCTCACCACAATTTGCTAGCTGTGTAAATAATTGGGATTTTAAACTCAAATGTGCAATCAGTACAACAAAAAGTAAAAATTTGGTTATTACAGAAACGGAAAATATTCTTACAAAGTCAAGAGAGAATAGCAAGAAGCATCTAGTATTTCGGAGTACAGACTACTCCACTAGTGTAAGATTATTCCCCCTACATTAAGTTTCAACTAAAAGTCGTACTCATTTCTTTCAACGTTAATGTAAATCAAAGCATGTAAGGAAAGGTAAAGAAATATTGCGTTAGATCCTCTTGAAATCGTTCAGTCTGCTAATCTGCAACAGCTTGAAAAAAAAAGAACTCGGAAACATTTGTACAAAACCTATGATAGGTCATACAGGGAGTGTACAACGCTTTGAAAGATTGCAGTTCAGAACACTCATATTTTAGATACTTTTTAACACCAGAATCAAAAACTTTTTAGGTTTCTTGGACTTAACAATCAGCCTATAAATATCTGCATTGATCTAATTTGCGCATGGCAAGATCAGAAATAATAGTAAAACGAAACTAAAAGTAATAATGTATGTTTGCCGAAATGAAAATTATGTTCCAGTTTTCGTGTTTTGTATACATATATGTTCAAATTACCGGAATTTATCAATATTACTAAACACAAACATTGCTACATACCTGACATGTTTTTTCGCTATTGTAACCACTATTGTTTTTAGATTTCAAGTTTTTGAAGTTTCAGAAGTTTTGGGGGGCCGCCATCTTGAATTTATTTTCCGCTACAATGACTTCACAGTAGAGGTCGCTATTGATTACATATATTTGGTATAATATGTCGGCCATACCAAATGAGAAAACAACCGACATTTCAGACTAATATTATCTTACAGTAAAACGTTTTATCTTGATTAAAATGAGAATATTAGAGAGACATATTATCTCTTTTGACGAAAAACATAGTCAGAAATATAAAATCATAAGTATCTTAAATCCGAAAGAATGACGCGAAATTAGTCTACGTGAATATAAAAAAGTAAACAATCTAGTTTTGCTTTCGGCCATCGAATTCTATTTAGATCCTGTAATTTTAATAAGAATAAACACTTTTGTTAGAATATTACCATGTTGTACATCTGCTCCTTCCTATCTAACTAAGGTTTCCTTGCTCCTTCAGTTTCTCAAGAAGATGGTTTTTATATTCCTATCCACCAAGTCTACATAACCGGCAAAAAATGACAAAACTAAACTAACATTCATATCAATGCGCATGCTCTTGGTGCAATAGTAACATGATAATATGACAATCCTAGTGTAATGGTTATCTAAAATGTGCATATAAAAAGTTTCATAAATAGGACAATTATAAATAGGACAATTTATGATAGAAAACATGTGAACTGTGCGTGCGTAAACTACATAAACTGTAGTTATGAGGATCAGTTGAGTAATTTGTGTTTTCTTTTTTATCTTTATCTATGTAGAAAATGCACATTTTGCAAGTATAACCTATGCGAACACGACGGTGGTGGACGGATGGTTGACTTAAAAAGTTTTTAAACAGACAATGTATCGGGCTTTCCGAAAATAGAAAATTTGATCAATTATACTTATGAAGTGTATAGATTTTATAAGGTAGGATAATATTTATGGTTTACCTACACGGGTTGAGGCGCTGTCATGATAAAGGGTAATGATAATGAGTTCATTTGATCAATATTGGAAGAAGTGATAGCCTTTTCATTCCAACCTTTAAGTTATAGCTATGTAGTAGAAGGCTGAATAACCGCTAAAAAGGTATGTCCAGCGACGGTGTCTTTGTTTGGACATTTTAACTGTAGAAGGGGTGTACATTGAAAAAATCATGATTAAAATGGAGGACACTTTTTGTTCTCCTTGTCTTTATGTTTTGAAGTAGCAAAAGTCGATTCACTATTTTCGGACGGCCATTCTTTGTTGTCATTGTCAATCACAATTTCGGAAGATCTTGTGATAAATCCACTAAATCAAAATCGGCATGAACCATCTCGGAATATTGCTACACCGTCAAAATGGCAGGACTCATTAAGTAAACAGTTCGTTGAAAACGTTAATAGTTGCAAAATATCAAGCGTTGTGTTGTATTTCGGGAAATGTTTAACAAAATTGCTCAGGATATAGCTTGCTTGGATAAAGAATCCGCCTTTAAAGGCGTACGCTAGAATTCCCTGTATATGAGATGGGCGAAACTTTTCCCAATAACAGAATTTCTTTAAACTTTGGATATTGAAGGACAATCATCTAAGAAACAAAAACATGCAATAAAAATCATAGGTCACCGGATTCGAAAAAGAGTTATCTGCCCTTGAAAACGTCATTTTTGGGGGAAATGCCATTTTCAAGGGCAGATAACTCTTTTTCGATACCGGTGACCTATGATTTTTATTGCATTTTTTTGTTTCTTAGATGATTGTCCTTCAATATCCAAAGTTTGAAGAAATTCTGTTATTGGGAAAATTTTCGCACCAAATTCTAGCATACGTCCTTAATACATTCCAAAAGAAAGCTGTTGTTAATTCTTCAACACATTTTCGGGTAAACCAAATAAGCCCTGGTACTAGCCTGCGTATAAAAAAGCGAGACGCCAGTATAACAAACACGAAAAAACTATAATCCTCACAAAATGACCTAAACTAGATGCCCACGGGCAATATGTCGAGCCCGTGCAAAAAGTTACAATATAAGTTATTTGTAGTACCAACAAAGGGAAGTAAATCTTAAAAAAAAAATAATTCTAAGTCCACACAAAAATCCTTACCAGTAAAGATAGTTCAAAATACACCTCAAAATTGAATATAACATGCATGTTGTATTACAGAAAAGTAGTCTTGATTTTTCCCTACGACCAGTCATAAAAGTTACAATATAAGCTATTTATAGTAACAACAAAGGGAAGTAATTCTAGGTTTTTGCGCATGACACTCTGTCTCATGATGGTGAACAATTGTGGCAAGTTACATCAAAATCCCTCTATGCATGAAAAAGAAATGCTCCGGACAAAGTCATTTTTGTATCTGACCTTTGACCTCTAAGAATGACCTTGACCTTAGACCTAAGGACCTGATTCTTGCGCATGACACTCCGGCTCATGGTGGTGAACATTTGTGCCAAGTTACATCAACATCCCTCTATGCATGAAGAAGAAGTGCTCCGGACAAAGTTGTCATTCTTGTATATTTTGACCTCTAACTGTGACCTTGACCTTAGACCTAAGGACCTGGTTCTTGCGCATGACACTCCGTCTCATGATGGTGAACAATTGTGCCAAGTTACATCAAAATCCCTCTATGCATGAAGAAGAAATGCTCCGGACAAAGTCATTATTGAATTTGACGTTTGACCTCTAAGTGTGACCTTGACCTTCAAGATAGGAACCTGGGGTTTGCGCATGACACTCCGTCTCACTGAGGTTAACATTCGGCAAAATATAAACAAGATTGCTCCATGCATGTCAAAGTTATGGTCCGGACAAACAAATCCGGACGGACGGACGCACGCACGCATGCACATACACCGAACAGCCATTTGGACAACTATGTCTTCGCTTCCGCAAGCGGGCTCGACAATAAAACTGTATTGAATAGAGATAGTAACAGTATAAACGGATTATGAATTCATTCCAAAACCTCAAATGGTAAAACCATTCCAGAATGGTTAGAATATTTTCGAAAAATTGATTATGACGAATGTCACGCTATAGAGTAAGTACTTAAATCAGATACAGGTACAGAATATAATACTGAATCTTTAAATTGTGTATTTACAACACAAGACATAGACAAAAGACATGTAATAAATAAATGCAATAACTCAAAGGCTGCAGCTCTTCTGGAAAACATTTACAAATAACGAATACCTAAAAGGTATTAGATACTTGAAGCCCCAAATTTATTGTTTTCAAGATGATTTGATTTTTGATTCTGGAATTTTGCCCGACACTGTGCTTATCGGTACAATCAAATCTATTTGTTCGCCTCTTAAGGTTCATTCTGTCGGAAAAATAGTGGATCTAAATAATTTAGATTGGCGGGTTTGTTACTGGACAAAAGTCATAAAAAGTATACACCAATAGATTCGTTTTGGAACGAAGTATACGACTAGATAATCAAACTACGACTATGACTCTTTCATAAGTCGTACGACGACGAATTAGATAACAAAATTGGTCATGTTTCTTTCAAAATCAAGGGTTGCTTCAAAATACATGCGGAGTCCATTTAAAATGTATTAATAGACAGACAAGACATGTATCTAGTTCCTGCCACCCTTTAAATTACCCAAACTTTTTCTAAAAGGCTGACAATTTACGATTGAAAATATACTTTAAAATGCTTCAGACGATTGTTTTCATCGTGCTTTGTTGACATGACGGACTACTTTTTTGTAACTATAAATACTAATATTGCACGGTGAAAATGTGCCCGATTCCCGCCGAATATAATAAAGGATAGTTCTTCACGCCGTTTACCTGAAGGGAGAGTTCTTTATCCCGATTATCATTCTCGGCAGATTTTATAGATCCAATAACACTATTCTAATAGTACAGTCAAAAAGTATTCGAAGAATAATCAATATTTTTTTTCAAAATATTCTACAACCTGAAATGAAATCTAGATTATCTGATTCATTGAACTATCCAACATTTTTTTCAAACGGTCTAATTAATATGATAAAAGCGTTATCGTTCCAAACTTTGTAAAAAAAAATCTTACATCCATTACGTTTTTTAAATAATTTGACTACCTCAGGGGCGGATACAGTATTTGGTGTAAGAGAGGGCGTAAAATATTTGAAGACTAGAGCAAATAGGGGGGTCCGGGGGCATGATTCCCCGGAAAACTATGAAAATAATGGATTCATTTGGTGCATTCTGGGCGTTCTGGGGTACTTTATTTGTTATTGACAAAGGACAGGTTTTGTGACAAAATCAACACAAATAACATGCTAATTATAGTAACGTCTTATGAATTGTCAGACTTATTCTTGCGCGAGTATCTCGGAATTTCTTAGCCCGTTTTTTGAGGATTTTCATGGGGAGGGTTTACCTAGGACTAAAATAAAAACTTTTTTCGGACCTACTGCAAACTGTCAGATTTTAAATGTGCCAGCATAGCGAGCGAGAAAAAAATGCATTTTTTTCATCAATAAAAAAAAAACAAGTTAGACAAATTACCTGGGTGATAGAGATAAAAATGCATTTTTTATGTTTAACCCAGAACAGAAGACAAATTAAGTTTTCGGGCGTAGCAAGCGAGAAAAAATATGCATATTTTTCAGCCGGAACAAAAGATTAATTATTAGTGCGAGCGTAGCGAGCGAGAAAAAATGCATATTTCATATTCTTCAGTCAGAATTAAAGACAAATTATGTACCCAAGGGTAGCGAGCGAGAAAAAATGTATATTTTGCAATTATTTTACCCAGAACATAAGACAAATTACTTATGCTCCAGCGATTTTAGGGGCGGGAGCGCCCCGGTGCGACCCCCCGCCCAATCCCCGACCTCCGCTAAGAATCTACTAATGGTAATACATCAGTCTGTACGCAGAAATGATTACTGTACAAAATTCATAACCATTTGAACTATTTATTCAAACCTGATGGAGTTTTATTGTACAAAAACGGCCGTCGTTTTTGAGTTAAAGTATGCCTGCATCTTAAGACTGACAACAGAACAACTTCATATTCTCTGCCGAGGTCGTTGATAAGCTTAAATGTTGTAAAACTTTGCTAGATCCCTCTTCCGACATTTACCTTAGAGGCCTTTTTCATACTTAAGGGCAGGTCCGGATCTAGCCTTGGAATCCAGTCTGACAATTTCTAACCATTTTTCAACCTGCAAATTAACAATATTAGAAACTCGGATGAATGCCAATTAACATTAATTAGCACAATTTAAGTTGGATCTTTAATGTAGGTAAGATTTCTTCTGACAATTATTGTCAACGGCTTTCCAGGCTAGTCCGGATCCAGAAATACCTTTATTTGATGCAGCGAGGCAACAGTTAAGAAAGAATGTGTCACCAGCGAGACACATAGCTCCCAGCGTGAGTAGGAGTCAGGGTGTTCTCCCCCTGCAAAAGTTTGAAATATAGTTATGTAATGGTGGCATCTGATTTTTTCGTCTGAATTTTGAGAAAATATGTTTAGTATACAGCATCTTCTGTGTATGACTGTGCTATTTACGATAAAAAGGATGAAAGGGACGACAAGTAAAGTAATCAATGATGACTGTTTTATTTTGCAGTATAACAAATTCATGCATGTTCACACAAATAAAAGTGTTATGTATATGAGCAAGACACAATTATGCATAGAAAGTTGTGCTACAAAAGGAAGCAAACTCTTCCCCTTATCGGTATAGTTTGACAATATTCCTTCACGGAGGTTGCAAAGCGAACTAGAATGATCTCGACAAGAAATGTTTCATTCAATAATTTATAATAACGACGGGTCAACAATGTTATTAAGGAAAAATATATAGAAGTTAAACAACTGAACACAAAACAAATGCGCATGTCTACATAATGTTTATGATGCTTAAGTTTTATTTGAAATGAAGAGAAGGACACTACAATGTAGTTGTCATTCGTCGTTTTAAAGAAGGGCCACAACTCCAGACAAAATAATCGATAATAAAAGTCAGTACATATTCATTTCATGCTTCTGATGTATACCTAGTTTCAATTCAGTTGGATGGATCTGTTCGACTTAGTTCACGAGTTCACGATGTGATGAATTAGCTCAAGATCAAATAGGGCAACAACTCCAGAAAAAAAACAACAACAATTTGTAACAGAGTTAGCAACGTCCCCTGCCTAAGGACATTTTCATCATACATACTGTATGCCAAGACAGCATCTTGTCATGAACAAAATAAAATAAGAGTGCCAGGATGTTAAATATATGCTCGTCAGGTAGATGATATAATAAAACATTTTCTGTACAAAACTATAAGTTTGGTAGAGAGAAAGCCAAAACAATGACATATCCAATTCTAACAACCAGGATAAAACAAGATTAATGGTGATCATCTTAAGACAAAAGTCTATTGAACAATTAGTTTATTCCACAAAATAACTACAAAACTGAAACTTTTCAGAACACAAACATGAAAATTCAGCAGCATGTAATGCTTTAAAGAAAAATAAGTGACTTTAAACACAATTTAAACATTGAAATCATTTAGTTTACATGCACTGCTTATTCAGAGTAGAAAAATGACAAAATGCCATGCATGGTAAAATGGAATGGCAAAATTCATACATACTTTATAATGCTACTAATTTTAAGAAGATGCACAAGGGACAAATGGCAGCAAAATATATATTCATGGAATATGTTCATAGTAAGTAAAATTCTTTCAACTACACAATACTCGCTACTGAATATTTACATATGTAGGTAAACTTTAATTAAAATTGATGTTTCCCCTTTTAAACCTGAAAATTGCCAACTTGAGAAAACTGCAAAGATTAAAATTTAAATTGTCCTGGGATTCTTATATAATGCTTAATTATCAAGTAATGCCTGCATTTAACTTACACACTGCTAAGAATGTAGAACTGCCACGACATATTACAGTATAAATGCTATGATAATTGATGAATGTCAAAAAAGGGTGCACAGGGGACATCACTTTGGCTTAATATGTGAAGCTGAAAGCTGCTTTTGTATCCATTGTAACTTCCATTTAGAGGGAAATAAAGTAAAAAAACCCATTTTATTTAAAGAATACTTACAAGGGACATTTTTGGTTGTATAGACATATATGAAGATTCTGAGAAAGTTGATTTATAAAACAATAAAATCATAAGGAAAGTAAAGGGGTTATAAAATTGTAGTGTTCAACTTTTAAATTTATCACTATTTTTTATGAAGGGGCTTCCATCACAAGACATGAACTATTGGTAAGAATAAGATGTAGTTAATGAAAAGAAGTATTTTGTTTTAAAGGTGCAGAGTTTAGATTACATAAGAAAAGCCAAAGCTGTCACAATAAAGTTTGGTTTGAAAAAGTAAAACACAGCTGAAAACTATCCTTCATGCAAAATGTCACACTTTTGGTGCAGAGGGGACAAAATTAGCTATATAATTTAACATAACTTTAAAAATGCTTGAGCCATTCATCTGAAATTGCACACATTTCTTGAATACATTGATTTGGATATGATTTGCCCCAAAACACATTCTAAAACTGAACTGAATTAAAGTAAGGTGAAAAAGAAGAAAAAGCTTCATTATTTTGAAAACCACCCATATAAGGAAATCAGCATTATATATGGAATCTTGACAAGTGTGGATTTATGTATCTTAAAACTACTCATGTAGCTTCATTTCTTTATGCTGATTCTGTAGGTCTACAGCACAGTTGATTTATGAAGTTGAACAATTCATGCATGCCATGTAAAATAAATAATTATGATACTATTTATTAATCACATCTGTATGTTATTTCATTCCATTGTATAAATGTATAAATTTGTTGATATTTTGGTGCATGATCATGCTTCATTCAGACCCTTGACCGTGTCAGTTATGCAGAGGTGTCCTTTCTTTGGCTTACTTACAGACATTGTTCATTTTTGTACGAAATTATTGTAGAATATATATAGAATATTGACATTTACCTAGCTGTACTGTTGGTCGACATCATGTATTCCTGTTGAACAAGAAATGTCAATGTGAACGCCCAGCACAGGTTCAAAAAGTTTGCAAATGACATTGTTTCCATGGTGCAGGTATTCATTCATCTGAAACAAACACATGACGGAATAAATGCACAGTAGACCTTGATTCTAATTAATGTTACTTTAGAAATATTGATAGTTTTTGCCGGATGATTCAGCACGTCCAATCAGACATGTTTTATGGCATAAATGCAGAGTCTATGTTCAAATTATGTCAATTTCTATGACAATGATCTATTCTGTCTATTCTGATCGATTCACTATCTATGAAATAATGCATTAATTCTGCATCGACTCTATTTCAAGATCTGAGAATGATTTGTTGTAGATCTACCAGTGGTTCTAATGATAATCTATGATGGCAGTGATACAAGCATGCAGATATGCTATGTTCTCCGCCCAAAAATAGGCAAATAATTCTCAGATCTTGAAATAGAGTCGACTGATTATCAACCTAAGGCCAAACCAAATTGATTTGTCGTTCGTCGGAACTACCGCATCAATGATTTCATTCCCGAGAAAAAGAAAAAAAATCACCCGCCCGCACGTACATAAAAATCGCCGAAAAAATGTTTTTTTCTGATTACGCGGTCCGGAATGATAACGGTAAACAGGTTTTATCGCAGTTTTAATGCGTCAAAGTGGTATTGATCGGAATCCATGCGTTCGTAATACATGTAGCTGATGACACAAACTCAAAAAGTCAGGAATTATGGTGTTGTTCATCATTTGTTTTAAATCTGAAGTGTCTGTGCTAGTGCCACACATGGCCTTCGATGTGCCGGTAGGTGATGAAGTAGGCACGTTCTACGATTGTTCAAATTATACAGTGAAAAGAACAAAGCCCAACTTGTAAGACGTGCATGGCCACGGGGATTCAAATTGAAAATATTTGGATTAAACATAGAAATATTGTTCAGATAAAGTTTTCAAACCATTTGTTATCAGTGTGTTTAGTTAAATATTTTAGATCTAGAGCCAAAGCCAGTGCTTTCTTGAAAAAAAGTTTGTTCACAGATCCTGACTGATCCATCACATTAATTGTCTCGGGCCCAAATCGTTTTGAACGTAACTTCTTTAGTACGGCAGTCAGATATTCTATCAAAATGCATATATTCATTTTTAAAAAATGTTTAGCTTTTCAAATAAGTTGTGTAGATATAAGAAATAATTTCTGTCGTATTGTAACCCTAATTTTCCCTGTTTGTATATTAATTGGCTGTGAATTGATAGAAAGAAAGAATCTGAAAAAACAGACCTTCCCAACTCAAAATTCCTTGGTCAATCAAAGCACAACAAATAACACTTTTAAAGAGTGGCCATATTGGGATCATTTTTTGTCCGTCTGTTATCATTTTTGACTGAAATGAACCTCTACCACAAAAACTTAAGCTAAGCTTATCTGTTAAGAAATTATTCCAATGGATTCGAGCAATGTCGAAGCATTTGTGTGCCCAACTCCGTTTGGTCTCATTGGTCAAGTGATTTATTACTTTCCCCTCACCTCTACCGTCTGGAGTTTCACTAGGGGCACAAAGTTGCTCGTGTGTCGAAGCCATCTAACTGGGTTTCAGAAGATATGTTATTCCACTTGGGTGCCTGTTTTGTCTTAAATATTCCTCATCCTCTGCCGTTAATGGGCACGCCTTCAGATTAATGTAGAACAATCAAAATTAAAAATAAGACACTCATCCCTCATTAATTATAAATACAAAATAAAAACAAAGTGATTCAGTGAGTTTTAGCAAGAATTTATTTGCAAAACCATTCATGTAGTCTTTAAAACATACAGAAAAGCTATCTACTGTCTTAGTCACACTGTAAATGTTTAAGTTCTGTGTTATTCTTAAAGAAATGTTAACTTCATGTATAATCATAACTGCAAAAAAAAAAAAAAAAAAAAAATACCCGCTCGCTCCATGTAAAAGCTACCCGCCTCTGAAAAAAATCAAAATTGAGAAAAAAAAAAATTTCGCCCGCTCGCTCCCATTTTTTTTTTGAAAATTTTCCGAAGAACTATTAATCAATTTGGTATGGCCTTACCTTGAACTCGTTGCAAAAATAATTAATCTATATAAATCTATATAACTTTGCACTTACCATTGTTCCTAGGCCCAGAACAACTCGACCTATCAAAATATGTAAACACGAGGGAGACCTTTTGACAGGACAGTCATGTAAACTTCCGAAGGAAATAGTCCAAATTTATTCCAGTTACTTCCATATGCGATATTATCGTGAATTATAATTATATGCATAATGTATCGCATATAGCTTTAAGCATAAATTTAATGTTTGTAAATCCTGTGCTTTAACTGTTTTCACGTTAAGCGCCGAAAATTATGAAATCCATAAGACCATGTGCTCAGCCTGATCACATTTCTACGCACTAACACATTTTTGTGTGAAAAAAATATGCTGAAATTTACATTTTATTCTGTCAATTACTTTGTGACTGCAACCGTTTCTAAAAATAAAATTGACACATCTGACTTTTATATGTCTTGCCCTTGTAATGAAATTATGGATTTTTGTCATAGATACGCATGTTTATCTCAAATTATTTGTGAAATGATGATGTCTGCATGAAAAAAAAAAGAGAAAAGAAAAATTTTCTAAAATTATCGACTCTAAAAGGCACTTTCATCAAATTTATTTAAAAATTGATTGCTCGCAAGAAGTAGATATATCATCTAGGTACGTTTTGGTCACAATTTTAGGCAGAATAATGCTTGAATGTAGCAGCTGTCGATTTTGGAAAAATTTGACCACCTAAAAATATTTTTTTCTGACTTCTGTCCGGATTTTCGGGTACAAGTTGGCATTTGTTTTTCAAGATATATACTTCAAAGGAGAGCTAAATCATTTTCAATAGGCATTTCATTCATCAAATTATGTAATTCTTCAGTAAAAAATCGCAAAATGGTTGTAAAGACAAGCACTAAAATGTCGATATTTTTTTTGCTATAGAATATACCTTAATCCAGAAAAATATTATACTTAAAATTGCTTTTAGCTGTCTAGGTAAAGTTTTCACAGCTATTCTAAATAATGGAATGACACGGTTTTAAACAAAAATAATATCTCCAGTGACAATCCATCGGGATGTAAAGCAGATAATATTTTCAATAGATACGTGCACAGAAAAGAAAGTTATTCTTCTCTTTTATCGATTTTGCATTTTTATTTGATAAATTGTATGGAGTAAGCTTTTCAAAAACGGTTTTAGGGGAAACTTTATAATATTATTTCTAACATGCAGACCGATACAAAATCGTGTATATCTGTAAATGATATGATTTTCCCATATTCCAAAAGCAGCTGAAGCGTTCACCAAGGGAAAATGATCTGCACCTTTTTCCATCTACCTGAACCTGTACCATTTAAGGTTAAATAATTCAAGAATAAGAGACGACCAACCTCACCTGCAGACTAACCTGTACTTGAAACTGTTCTGTTTTGTTGTATGCTGATGATCTTATTATTGTTAGTGAAGACCCTGACTCATTCCCAAGACTACTAGATGACTTTTATGACTACTGTGAAAGATAGAAATTAAAAATAAATATGAGCAAAATTAAAATTGCCTACTTAAGATCATTAGTTTCACTGTCGGAAAGTTTTAAGTGCTGGGATATATATGACAAACCAAGCAAACAAAGTAATGGTTTCTTCTTCCTAGAATTTTCAATACAGATCTACCATTCGACTTGCAAATGAAACTTTTTCTATCAAACTATTGTTCCGATACTTACGCTTAACTCTGCAGCATGGAGATTCAAAAACCTTGATTTAATAGAAACTGTTCACAACAATGTTTTAAGAAGGAAAGCTAAGAGTAAGAACAATCATCCCATTGCAAATACTTTTTGGAGAATTAGTATGATATATATAGGCTGTTACAGCTTAGAAAGTATCATCAGAACAAGGATTTTTAATCATGGGTGCAAATTGATTATGAAAAGAGATAATAAAATTGCAAGAACATGCTATAAAAATATGCTTCTATCAGCGACTTACTTCGAGTGGATGCTTTTCATAATAGACATTTTAAATGAAACAGGTTATACCTACATTTAGGTAAACCAAATTAACATTAACTAGAAATTTCGGAAAACAAATATAATTTTCAAACGTAAATTATTATATCAGTTCTTATAAAAAATGGAGTAGCCAATTAACTTACTCTTTTAAGGGAAATGATTATCGCTTGTTTCAACCCGATATCAAACCAGAACAATATTTGATTGCATTACCAAAACGTCTAAGATTAATGCTATTCCATTTCAGAACAGGAAACCACAGGCTACAAATAGAAACGGATAGATGGAGACAGTCATTCGTTAATATGCCTAACAGAAATGCTGGCACTGTCATCTAAACGATGAATTTCAACACATCCTGAAAATCCCTTCCTTTATGGACCGCAGAAAGCAATACAGTTCTGAATATTAGTATGGTCTGCCAAATCTAAATTTTTATACCTGATGTTTTCAGGCTCGAGTTAACTACTTATAAATACCACCCCTTGCACTTGGGATAATATGAATGCATTTAAAGTCCCATTTTTTCTCAAAATCAGAGATTTTAGTGCATAAAATTAATGTACGGTCGTGTGTACATGATGGTTTTAGAAGTCCTGTTCAACTGCACAACAATAGGTTGACTATCTACTACGAGGGGTGTTCAAATATGAATGCAACTAGGCCAATTTCCAGAAGTGCTTAACAAACAATGCCAAAATAATCATCCCAATCCTTTAAAATACTCACCACCATGTGATATACAAAGTTGCAGTCTTTTAATCCAATTTTTAAGGGCGTTTTCATAATATTTTCGAGATATACTGTTCAGACACTGGAAAATAGCCGAACCGAGATTTTTGCGCGTTTGATAATTTCTTCCAGCAAAGTGTTGCTTTTTTTTAGCCTCGGAAATAGGAAAAAGTCACAAGGGGCAAGCACTGGGTAATAAGGAAGGTGAGGAAGCTCGACAACCTTTTCCTTTTCAGATATTCGCCTACAATGGCCGCTTTGTGTGACGAAGCATTGTCATGCAACAACCTGATACCACGGAGACCAGTTGCTGGTCGACAGTTTGCAAAATATTTCTTTAATTTATGAAGGACCTTGCCTTTGTAAAACTTGGCATTTACAGATTTACCCTTTCGAACGGCATTTTGAAAAGCAGGACCTTAATTACATACATTACTTTTTTGACACTCATGGTGCGTTTTGCTATGCAAGGTCTTTGGCTTCCTTTGGTTGCCCATATTGTATTCTGTATCTTTCGCTTGGGCTCATAAAAGTGAACCCACGTCTCATCGCCAGTGATGATATTTGCGAAAGATCGATTGTTGTATTTAGGGAACTGTTTCAACAATTTTTTGGCGATTCTTACCCGAGCAAGTTTTTGCTCTTTTGTAAGGAGATGGGGTATCCATCTGGCACTTATCCTTCTCATTTTTAAATCACGTCTGAGAATTGTATGAGCAGTTCCTACTGAGATACCAACGCATTTAGCTATATGCCTAGTTGTAAATCTTGCATCGGTAGCAATCAAATCCTTTACTTTTTCAACAATTTTTGGTGAAGTTGCAGTTTTCGGACGGCGTGCATGAGGCGCATCTTTTACTGAATCTACACCACTTTTGAATTACTTACACCACCGTGTGACAGATGAAAAATAAAGTTCATTGTTCCCACAAACACAACATATCTCATTAAATATGTCTTTCGCCTGTATACCAAGAAGACAGCAGTTCTTGATATAGGACCGTATTTGGTCAGTGAAAGGAGACCTTTTCCAAACCATTTTAGCTTTAGTGTACACGAGTAGATAGTGTTAATCAAGCTATTGTCAAAGCTAGACTGAACGGATTTAAACATGTATTGTATCAATGGAGAGCTTACACAACCCTCTATGCGATACATGTACCTATTTTGTGCAAATCATGGTTAAAAGCGAGATATTGCACTAGTTGCATTCATATTTGAACACCCCTCGTATCTAAACATTCTGGCAGTTTCATACAGACTTGTGTTTATCTTTATTTTCGCCGAGCCGCTTTCCGTCAAGTACCGATTGCCTCCGTGACGCGAATGTTAATTTATGCAAATGAAAAGTGCGTACCCAATATTGATGACGTAGTGTTTTTACGAAAAACTAATGGTATTTAAGATATAATTACTATTCAATGGCTATTTACCATTCTTGCATCATGATAGTTAACAACATGCCGTATATGGGTTTGATTTATCAGACAGAGCAAACATTTGGTGCTCGATCCAATCTTGTAAACAAATATACAGACTATATCATCAGTGGTTATAATAAAAATACTCGTTCTAAAAGTCAACTACCGCGATGGCTGAGAGAGCTAAGGCGCTGTGTCAGAAAACTTTGTTTTAGTCAGGGCTGCGGGTTCGCTTACAGCTGTAGACACAATTTATTTCTTAATTTTTGAATTATTTTCATATTCTTTTAACGATATAATCTCAAGAATAAAATAAAACATTAAAAAAAGAAAAGAAAAAAGATTGTCTGCAGCTGGGGGCCCCAACCCGCGGCTCTGACTAAAATACAATTTCCTGCACCAGCGCCTTAGCTCTCTCGGCCACAGCTGCAGTTGGCTTTTAGGGTGAGTATTTTTATTATAACCACTGATGATATCGTCTGTGTCCCGGCTCTGTTGGTAAATTTCTGTGCGCAACATCAAGCTCGGATCTATTCTCGTATTCCTTGGACAAGCAATTTGTGTTGAAACGCTCTGAGTAAGTTGTATTTCCTTTCTTTGGTGTGTGCAGAGTTTCCATCTTTAATTTTTGTGCGAATTACGTCATTCAAATATGCGTCCTTCCGAGTTCTTACGAACTGTCATCGGAAAGACCTGCCGATTAAACAGTATTTTGTCATCCATACAAAATACTAAACGGCGTGTTGCGGCGATTATTTTTCGAAGGATAAAGTGTCAACACAGACCAAATATATGCTGTTTCTGTACCATTTAGGGAGCTCTACAACCTGACAATATTTAGTGGTCTTCTTTCTAAGGAAAATAATGCTACTTTAGAGAAATAACGAGACCTTAAAAATGAAGCAAAGAGTATAATTAACAAAACATGAAAAATACTGTATAATTAAGATTATTCCAAGCCAAAAGAGTTTGCACTTTGCTGTACACTTTTCTTAATTAATTTCATTTCTGTAATTATCCTTTCGAACAAGCCTAGTCCATACGGATCAATACCTGCTCCCTGCGTCAAAATTGTAACATACCCTATATTTACGGGTAGTTATGGACAACCCTCCAAACCAATTTGAAATAACTACAAACTCAGTTTCCTTCTATTCCACCAACGTACCTTTACCATTTCATTAGAAACAAAGCTTTATGTTGTTAACTCTTAGGTTGTTAATCAGTGGCCAGTTTTTTCAAAGTATAGAGCTGGTTCATTGATAAACTCCCTTTGATTTTCGATTAATCTCTGCTCAGATTTACTCAGACTGAATTTAACGATAGTTTATCCAAAGCCCGCATTCCCACATTTTCTCTATATTATGGTGATCAAGCTTTATCCCCTCGTCCACCAGTCTGTCTGTCTGTCCGTCCATCGGTCACACTTTCTTGTGTACACAACTGTTTCTTTTTCCATCCAATTGAAACATCTGAAACGGACTTGCGCTTGTTTTTGGAACTTTAGTCCGATTATTTTTTTCTGGAGTAACGGCCCTTGTTGGACTTTTATATTATATATTATTACTAAATCAGAACATTGTGTACCCAAATTTCCATCAAATTAAAATGCATGGTAGGCATCATCAGTAGTAAGTTAACATGCGCATACTATTGATACTTCTATGTCCGATTATTTTGACTGCAATTATAGTCCTTTTTTAGATTTTTGATATTACAACTACATCAAATACATTGTGTTTTTAATTTATCATGCAGTTTGTTTCCAGTAGAAATGAAACTTGGTAAACCCACCAGTAAGAAATGGGCATTTTAGTGTCCAATAAGTTTGGAGTTATTGGATTGTTATGAGGATTGTCTTATTCTGCGGATATGTGTCATACAATGATCTCATCTTTCTTGTTTGGACGTCGAAATTATAACTTTAACAGAACATTATGTAATCCATTCCTCCTTCGGTTTCCATTGAAATGAAATGAAACTTGGTATACCACACCCTGGTACCGGCGCTCCCAAGTACAGGTGGCACTCGCACATACAGCGCTCGATAAGCGAGTTTGGAGGAGCGTTGGTGTAAGTATTTCTTATTGTATCTCCGGTAATTTTTGTAAAATGAAAGATATCTGCGCCCTGATGAATAATTGATGAATATGTCCTGTGAGTGTCACAACATTTCATCTTGAAATAAACAAAATACGGCGAGTTAAACGTGAACGTTTGACTCAAAAATTTCAAATGTCAAGAAAACACGTAAAATACTCAGTAAATACTCCAAATGTATTCATTTTTGATACAGTATCGTATAGTAATGTCTTCCTACAATAAGCAGTTCAAATTCAAAGACTTAATTTGTTATATTTAAAGAATGACCCGTTTTTAAATATGGTAAGAGGTTTCAAAACGGCACTCACATGGCACAGGTGTGTATTTTTCTGACGCTCAGCAAGTACAGCTAGAGAAAAGTCTTCAGAAATGTGGAGAAATCGTCGGTAATTTGGTTTTAGTACATTTAGGAGGCCAAAATACTCAAAGAAAATCTAAATAAATATGATGTCTCAATTGCCTATTATTTAAACAATTTTCTACCAAAATTGGAACGATACAGCCAACGCCTATATTGTTTCACTTACATTGCGAAAATGTCACTCAGCTCTAAGGCCGCTACAACAGAAACGAGTTATGAATCGGACTGGTTAGTTATGTGTGGTAGAGATAACACCATCAACAAGAGCTGTCAGTTGACAGCGCGCTCGACTATTCTCAGTGCTTAATTGTATAATACAAGCTATGAGTAAAACTTTAACATTACAATGAGCATATTCTAAGTCGAAAAGGGGCCATAATTCAGTCAAATGCTTGATAGAGTTGCCTCCTCCTTTTTACAGACTAGGGTCATGATGGTAAACAATTATGCAAAATATCAAAGCAATATCTCAATGGACTTTGAAAATATTTGGGGTGGTACGCAAACTTTAACATTACAATAAGCATATTCTAAGTCACAAAGGGGCCATAATTCAGTCAAAGTGCTTGATAGAGTTGTCTACTCCTGTTTACAGAATGGGGTCATAATGGTTAATAAGTATGCAAAATATGAAAGCAATATCTCAATGGACTTTGAAAATATTTGGGGTGGTACGCAAACTTTAACATTTGTGTGACGCTCACGCCGACGCCGGGACGAGTAGGATAGCTCCCCTATTCTTCGAATAGTCGAGCTAATAACAGTCTGATGTTGGATTAGTTAATAGAACTAGTCATTACGTCTCATGTCTGCTCTTAAATCGGAATGTCTCCCATCAATTCCCGAGAGAGCCAAACAAGAACTCATTAATTGATAAATTCATTGAATTAATAAGATATTAAAATATGAGCGTCTTTTGAACCTAACAGACATTTTAACAAAGTTATGTGGTGGCTGATATATGCCACTTCGTCTTTCCGCCAACTTTGGGTGCAATTTATAACGTAAATATCGACTTTTCGCTCAGCGTCCCCCACTAATTACCATGTTTTCAATCCGCGCTCCCGCCCTTTCTTATTCAGGGAGAATCGCAGACCAAAAGTTTAGATTTAATATGTAAATTGTCGGGGGAGCCGAGCGAAAACTGGCTGACCAGGAGCGCCGAGCAAGAAGTTCAGATTTGAAAGGCATAATTATGGTGGGTCGCCGAACGAAACGACGATAATTAGCCTTCTTAATTATCGGCACAGCCCCCGGGCACCCAGCCGCTTTACATCTTGAATCTCGCTCAACATCCGGCACCCCCACCCCCTCCACCCCTTGCTAATAATCGTGTTTTCGCTCCGCGTTGCCACATGTTATCGCATTTTTACTCGCTAACCACTCCGCGTTTAACTTTTTTAATTCTCGTGTTTTCGCTCGACGGGGTCGCGGGGTGAACTGACGAAATGGTATAAATCAGCCACCGTAAAAATCTTCTATTTCTCTGTTATGAGTGTTTACTGAATCTTATATCTAATAAAACAAGTAAAATATTGTTCGTAAGAAGTTCAACATTTATTATACAATGTAGACGTATGGTAAGTTGTTAAAATTAAAATAAAGAAAAAAATAGAAAACTTGTCAGTCCGTTATAAATGAGTTTTACTAACTCTACAATCAAACACTTATTCCACACCCCAACAAAAAAAATAGCGCAAGCAAAATCTTGCTAAAGTGAAAACATTATACGCTAAATCAAGGACTTTAACTGCTTATACTGTTAGGTATTTATCAGATATTTAAATCCAGCTTGTTGGTTAACTTTACAAAATGATTGGCATTTATGCAGTGTGGTGAACTTTATTCTGTTTCTTTCAAGACCGCCCCGTAGTCTTGTTGTTAAGATTTCAGTATCGACCTGGCTCTCTATATATATTTCGTACGGATGCTTATAGCATTATACTGGTACTCAAAAACGTTGACATTGACCTCAAATATTGTTTGATAACGGCGTTTAACCTAACGCATACGCATGCACAAACTCACGCAAGCACACACACATTTTCTTGCAAACCTTACCGTCCACTGATTCCTCTGAGTTCTATGAATGTCTTGAAGCACGTTTTTCATTTTTGAACGAAATCCCAGGACATATTTAATTTTAGCATTGATCAGTTTTCAAGAACTTTTTTAATAAAAAATAATGTTAAAATATTGTCGCCGTAACTTTTAACATAAAAAGATCGACTTCTAGGAGTCAGTTTTTAACGGTATAAAGATTTATGATCATGCAAGCACCACACTGAGAGTAAACAACAACAAGGTCTACATTTCTGAAGACTTTTCTCTAGCTGTACTTGTTGAGCGTCAAAAATATACACACCTGTGCCATGTGAGTGCCGTTTTGAAACTCCTTACCATCTTTAAAAACGTGTCATTCTTTAAATATAACAAATTAAGGCTTGGAATCTGAACTGGTTATTGTAGGAAGACATTACTCTACGATACTGTATCAAAAAATGAATACATTTTGAGTATTTATTGAGTATTTTACGTGTTTTCTTGACATTTGACATTTTTGAGTCAAACGCTAACGTTTAACTCGCCGTATTTTGTTTATTAGAAGATGAAATGTTGCGACACTCACAGAACATAGTCATCAATTATTCATCAGGGCGCAGATATCTTTCCTTTTATTGATTCCTCTGAGTTCTATGAATGTCTTGATGTACGTTTTCAGATGAAGTTGTGAAAACACATTCATTCAGGGAGGGCCTAAATTGTCTACCCGCCATCTTGTAGAATAGCTATACCAGTATTGTCAGCATTATTTGCACGAAGTTCATGTGGAAGGAAAAATTAGGTCATTAGGTGGTGGCGGGTCTTTAAAACGGGGTGAAAATGTGTAGGCGGCCGGGTAGCTCTGTAGGACCACGTTCGTATCAGATCGCATTTGTAACAGGTATTACAAATGCTATCGCATATATAACAGATGTTACAAATGAGATCGCATATGTATCAAATCAAACACATATGTAACAATTTTTGAGACGAATGTGATCGATGCCGATTTTTCATGTGACATCTGATCACATTTGTCAAATGTCATTTTCGATCAGAAAAATGAACAAAAAGTGCATTTTTACATCTGAAACACATTTGTAACATGTTTTAGCTCACTTATAAGAAGTGACAATGTAAGCTATTGTGGTCACCCTTTGTACGTCGTCCGACGTCCGACCGTCCGTCAGTCCGTTCACATTTTTCTTGTGAATACGATAGAGGTAACAGTTATTAATTGATTTTGACAAAACTTGCACAGAACTTATATATATCTATGCTATCTCGTTCCTTTCGGAAACCAGCCATATCACCTTATTTGTCTTGGTGTTTTGGCCCCTGAGATGGCAATAATTACTGAGTTTAGCCTTGTGAACACGATAGAAACCACATTTTTTGTTTATTTTGACTAAACTTGCACACAACTTATATATCTATAAGATCTCGATTCCTTTCAAAAACAACCGTATTGCATTATTTGACTTGGAGTTACGGCCCCTGAATTGGCGAAAAAATGCTGATTTTATCCTTGTCGAAACAATGGAGACTACATTTATTATGTAGAAATGCTTGCTACCGTCCACGCCCTCTAGCCCCGGGTTGAGCAGAACTCAACATTTACACATGCTCAAGTACACCAATAATTTAGAGACATCCGCAGATGTGTTCATATGGCGGTGCACATGGAACCTTCAATGATATACTTGCATGTAATTCCATGAAAAGCGGCGTATGGTCCCCAGTTAAAATAATGGGTTTGCCCTAAACGAGAAAACAATGAGCAAACCATATATGACGAACAATAGCGACAGCCAGTATTTTCCATAAATATTTTAATGAATACGTAAAATTCCTGGAATGACACCTCTAGCTATATACTCAGAAGCTTATAGTGTAGAAAAGGGGGAAGGGTTAATTGATAGCACAACACCTATAAAGTAAGCCCCAAATTCCTAATTTACACATTCATATTCTCCCAAGATTTACATAGCTATTGACTACTTGAACGACAAAACACGGGTTTCCATTATTGAAAACTAATGGTACATAGTAATGTTTACATTTAAAGAGAAACAACACTATTTTCCTTGTTTTGAATTTACATTTTGCCAGCACAGAACACTCGATGTTGTTTCTTATTATGTAATTTTAACACCACTTCCTGAACATGCTCTTTTCCTTATCTGAACTAGTTGTACACCACTTATTGCAGATTTGTATTGTCATGACAGGGACTTCCATGTATGTTGAGCCTTTCTCCAGATACAAGGCCAGGCGTTCTTGCTGCATTTCATAATACAAAACGCTACTTGGATGATATATTTAAAATGGATAATACGAGCTTTGGTCATATGTTCGATACTACGCATGACCGAGAGCTGCACTTAGAAAAACTAATAATTCGGGTACTGCTGCTTCTGTTTTTATTGGGATGTACCACGCGCAACATTTTAAGGGATCTACATTTCTTAATAAATCAGATTTCCGTGCTCCCATGTTGCACACTCCAATGAAAGTAATCAACAGATTATAAATATATGTCTTCAACGGAGCTTCCAACTATCATATATTGTGTACATATTTGAGCCCTTTCATAGCTGGCCGCTGCGCTTTCCTATTTCGTTGTTCCCCATGATACTGGTTCGAAGACTCTATGATAGGCAGGTTGGTCTGAGCTACTTTGATATTTGTCTTCTAGCCTATATCATTGGGCTCTTAATGGTGTTTTCTTGTAGTTGTGCTTTATACAAAGTAAATGGCAATGTACAAAACAGCAAGAAAAATAAAAATATAAAAAAAACAAGTTCTCATATAAGTAAAATTTATTTCCAAACATATACGTTAATTTATATATTTCTAAAACCCGATTTCATATCATTATGAAAATATACCTTTACATGTATTAAATGAATGTTTTATTTTCGGTTGAAAAATTATATCAAATTATATACACACAGGAATACATAAGTATCCTATGGAAGACTGCTGGAGCACCAAATCAACATATTATCATTCAAGAATAATAAAGTGTTTGAATAATATGCCTCCAAATTTATGTGAGGATGCCATAAAAGTTTTGTAATACAATGTATATAATGCATCTTATTGTTACAACTATTTTAGGGACAATGAATATCGGACAGTGCTGATGAAAAGAAAATGTCAAAAGTGCAAGTTCTTATTTGATGAAAAGACAATTATTCTGGTATAATGTGCATATTCTTGAAACTATCCTCCAGTTAATACGAACATACACACATTATTTACTATACTTTTCATACTTTGATGGAGTTAAATCAGCAAAAATGATCGTTTGAACCAAATTTTCTCTAACAGGGTTAAAAGTCACAAGATTTACGAGATATAGCTAGGCTTGCATTATGATAAAAACATTTATATCGTAATACCAACTCCATGTGACTAACCATTACCAAAATATGACTGCACAAGCACCGACGGATACAGGGGCACGCTAAAACTATATCGGTTTGCATCTTACGGGGTATTCTAATTATTGTCTAGAAAAGTAAGTACAGTCAAATTGAAATGTTCATGATTTCAATCAAAATATCCATAAAACTTGATACCTCGAACTCAAGTGTACAGCGAATTTTAATTACAGTCAAACCTGTCTATAAAGACCACCTTTGGGAGAGCAAAAATGTGGTCTTTATTGGGGTGGTCTTTATTCCCGGTTAAAATAGACTGTGAATGTTTAAAATAGGAAACAAAACATGTGGTCTTTAGAGCCAGAAGGTCTCTGTTCAGAGGTGGTCTTTAACACAGGTTTGACTGTACATTAGTGGTTTTACTAAGTATATTGATCTTAAATTATTGTTATCTAGAACTCTGTGAAATGGCACAAGTTAGTTCGAGTTATCAAGAATATACTAAATGTTTCTGTAGCTATCGAATATGTCCATAACGAAATAAATTAATAATAACATATACACATATAAGGATATAACATCCAAAAACAACAAACAAAAAAAACAAACAAAAAAAATTCGGAAAAACAAACAAACCAGTAGTTGATAATTTATAATAATTACTGAACATATAGATTAAAAATTGTTTTATAAATTAAACATCATAGATGATATGAATAATTTAATTTTAAAATGGCATTGGTTGAAATGTACAGAAGGACATTAATTTCAGAAAACTGAAAAAATATTTAGCACCAAATTCGTTCATCATGCATAAAACATTACCAAAGAAAATCAATTTTCCTCGTATCCATGTACAAATTTTACACGAAAATGTTTCTTTTATGCAAACTAATATTATACTAAACGTTTTATAAGAATTCAACAACAAAATTAATGTTGCAGCTCATAAGATATTTAGTGTCAAAAATGACTGATATTTACAATGGAAATAATCCAACAACATGAAATTTTGATGATATGTTAAAAACTAATCAATATAGTTGGGAAAAATAAAATTTAGCGTCACTTGAGGCCTAAAGTACAATAAAGTATATACAAAAATATTGGCGAAAAACGTTGCCATGAAATAGATGAATCAAGCTCCAAATCTAAATAAGTAGTATATGAGTATACGTAATTCTGTAGGCATCTGCCTTATATTGGAGTATTTCATCATTAATTTCATAAGTATTGTAAGAGATAAACCACATAGACAGTGTAAACCCGTTATTCAAACAATCAGCAAAAATATAATAAATGTTACGTACTAATTATAATCCATATGATAAAAACAAATGCCGTCATATATCCGCTATTCATTTTTACATGTCGACATTGGAAAATAGAATTACCTAATTAATTAATTATAAAATTTAAAGTTACTAACGGTATGATAAATAGAAGTAATAGTCATTATGCAATCCAAAGTTATGCTTTGTTATTGTATATGTATGTTGAGTATATGTGCAAATGTTGAACATGTACGGATGTGTAGTACAATTCGGGTATGTATACAAAGCAGCATCGAAACCGATTTTATTGGGTTAGTGACTTGCTGTGGAATGTGCACGCTCGTTTGTACTGCTAGGCGCTTTGCCGTAAATGGTCTAGTGTATTGTGTTGGTGTTTAGTTCGCATAAATTTCCTCTGCTTATATCATAATTCATAATGCGAACATCTCACGTATGGGAAAAACAACTGTTCTGAATTTAATTATATCCCTTAATGCAAACTATTTCTATAATTTAAGTGTATTCTTGAGATCCAGTTAACTTTTAGAGAGAGAGAAAATATATCTTCTTTGATCCCAATCAGATAAAAAGACTTAAATGTCATTGCTGATTTGTGAGAAATGAAAACAGAGATTTGAGGACATATGAAAATGTTGAACCATTATGAATGTGTAGCACAATTCGGGTGTGTATATAAAGCAGTATCAAAACTGATGCTATTGGGTAAGTGAACTTGCTGTGGAATATGCACTTCCGTTTGTACTATTAGGCGCTTTGTCGTTATTGGTTTAGTGTATTATGGTGGTGATTAGTTCGCATAAATTCTCTCTATAGTAAAATGTTCTTGAAAGATGAGGTTAAAAGCATGAGATAAAACTTCCTCCTGTTTCTTACAATTAGCAAAAGAAAAACAAGAATTTGAATTGAGACAGTGTTATAAAATTATTGTTTCTCATTACTCCCTTTTACTACAATTTAAAATGACAGACTTTATCCAATCAATGAAAGAAATACTTTTTAATGACTGCAGTTAATATGAAGATTCTTCGTATGGATAGTAAAATTTTCTCTTTCAGACTTAAGATAATTTACAAGTTTAAATGTATAAATGTATCAAACTTAATGTTTGTCGTAATGATAATGTTGTGCTGTTTGCAATGACTGATGCATATGTATTGTAAATTGTAATAACTTGTTTGGAATAATTATAAGCCGCCAAAGGATGACCTATTAGAATTGCATTTTACTGGTAATGTTTTATAGTAACCAAATATATGTTCATATGTGTCTTTTTATACTAAAGGTTTTTTTGCCATGTATCCTACAATATACCGTTTAAAGAATATAATGTATCAATTGCAAAACATCTCCGTAAATATTTTAGGCAAAGGTCAACCAGGGTTCTGTAAAACATGACGACTCATAATTTGGCAGGATCTAAGACAACACTCGCAACATTCAGCTAACTCGAACGTCTTTCAAATTTAACAAGAGCCTGTCCCATATCAGCTGTGTATGTAACCGTAGGACGTCTCCCAGCTGCAAAATACAAAATTTATAAATCAACTGTTTGAAGCATTAAGTAAATACTCTTGTGTTTCTATTCTACAAGACTCAAATTAAGTACACAATACCGTACAGTGTTAAAAGGAGCGTGACAAGAATTTTAAAGAACTCCTAACGTTTACATTTAACGGACATTTTACCGTTCATTGTGATTTGAAAGAAACTTTCGGTCCATAAAATAAAAAAGAAATATATAAAAAGAATAAAAAACATTCTTCATCATTCGATTTAACTTTATATCCACATCAATTGCTAATAATAAATTTGAACTTTTGATACAAAAGTTTATACAATACATAATACATAAGACAATCATACCTGATGTGACGATCGCATGGTTTGGCTCATGTAAGATCACCGTCTGGTTATATGTCTCATATCTGGGTAAATCTTCTGTCTTGCATATTACTGTTATATTTGACCCTGAAAAATGAAAGTTATTATTTCAGTAAACTGATAATGTGGTACAAGTTAGTCAAAGCGTCACTTCTATTGGAATGGTTGAAAATAATTTTTTATCGACTTGTAGTAAAGTTTTCAATATTTATTGATGTTAGGTTTCATAAAAAATTGCTTATACACATACGTGTATACACCTCTAATTTGAACTTTGACAGAGTCAGTCTTTTTTAAACTTAGAAGTTTTTGGTTAATGTTTTTGATAAAGTCAAATTTACCTGTTACTATCAAAGCTTCAATTTGAAAATTAAAGTATGTATTTACTATCACAGTGTACACCAGGTAAAACAACCCAATAACTCTGATTTGAATTATGACAGGGTTATGTCCGTTTTTAACTTAGAACATTTTGGTTAATGTTTTTTTTTTTTTTTGCTTTTTTCTTTGATAAAGGCAAATATCTCTGTTACTATCAAAACTTTTGAATTAAAACTTAAAAATTATTTTATATT
Source organism: Mercenaria mercenaria (assembly GCF_021730395.1). Lineage (NCBI taxonomy): Eukaryota > Metazoa > Mollusca > Bivalvia > Venerida > Veneridae > Mercenaria > Mercenaria mercenaria. The sequence goes on from NW_026463287.1 coordinate 28,387, forward strand.
ATCAAAGTCTACATCAGGAGAAATAATTTTGATAACTCTGATTTAAATTTTGTGACAGAGGTATGCCCCTTTTTAACCTGGAATATATTGGTTATTTTTTTTTTTTTTTGGATAAAGTCTAATATCTCTGTTACTATTAATAGCTTTTGACATGAGACTTAAAATAGTTATTTACAATTCAAAGTCTACACCAGAAGAGACAATCCCCATAGCTCTGATTATATGGTTGAATGAGTTAAGCCCCTTTCTAATGGCACTGCTCTAATACAGAGCAAAACACTGAGAAAAGTCGAATGTGTTGTCTAATGGACAGTTTTATTGAGTTTCAATATAATATTAGGTCGTAGTTTTATTAGGTTTTTAATTAAAGATTAGCAACAATAGGTTGTATCACTGTAATTATTATGTAAATGTGAGTGATAGACATAGTGTAGTATACGATAACAAAAGTCTCTTATAATTCTGATGTATTGATTGACTGTTGTTTTAATATGTTGATTATTTTATGTACCTCTATTGTATGTACACAGACTAGACTATTATAAAGCTTAAAAAATACATCGACTTAAAGCTGCGCTGAACTAAATGTGATCGGTAAAATCATAATGAATGCGGTCACCAGAGAAATATTCTTTGTGATTCGAGTACAGAAAATATTAAAGATGCTTTGGATAAACCAGATAACCAGATAGTGAGATAAACCAGTAAACAAGATAGTGAAAGAAAGACATTTACTGACGAAAGAATTACTGTCACAATGATTCTATAATAGAGAATATAAGACAGGCTTTGGAGTAACCTGTAAATGGAAAAGCCATTATGACAGACAGATACCGACAAAAGAGTTACACTGATTCGATTGTAGAAAATATTAAATGGGCTTTGGTCAAACCAGTAAACTAGATAATGACTCGAAATGCCAAAATGAAAGGCAAATACCAACGAAAGTATTATTGTGATTTGGTTATAGAAAATATTAAATGGGCTTTGGATAAAGCAGTAAACATTAAACAAGCCATAATGAAAGACAGTTACCGACAAGAACATCGCTGCAGCATTGATGAGTTGAACAAGACTGCAAAAAGAAACCACCGAAAAAACTATGAAAAGCGTCAGGACATAATACGAAATAAAGTTGACCTACTGAAGACGGCTCAGAAACATGACACGTAGTTAAATAAGGCCTCAAATTAATAGATGAAGTATGTTTCTATATGAAGTGAAGATAGAGGTAATAAAGGTCGAAAGAAACAGTAAGTTTGATAAAAAATGATAATAAACAAAGCAGAAGATTTGGGTTAGCCTGTCTTTAAACATATGATAGGTAACTTATTCCAACGGGAAAGTTATACTCTGGATGTATCCAAACTGCAGAGGATTTTGTAAACGTATCAACTGTGTTTCGTTTTTAAGATTAACTTACAGGTTGGAGATATTTTTCACTTGCGTTATTTGTTTATCTAGAGGTTCCTCATTCGACCATCTCAGTTACTGTGCAGCAGGTCAGACAAATGATTTATGCAATTAATTAACTATGTTTCAACAAAGTAGAAATACCAGAAACAAGAAATACTTTCGAATGTGAATCTATTTCTTATACGGAGTTGTCTTTCTTCCATTTTAGTATTTTCTGAACCTTTTCCCCTTACTGTCATCCGACCTATATCAGGTTAGACTGGTAAGTTTTTTTAGTCGGGCGGTAAATTTTGCTACTTTTAACCAGCTCCAAGTCGGTCAACAAATCGGCATCAGCAAATGCAACTTGGTTTGTTATTGCATTTTCTTGACGCCATCTGAGGTTTTAATTACTACCGTCGGAGGCTCTATATGTGCATGTACTATTTTTACGCGAGGGGGAAAGAACTACTTTATAGTTTCCATAAAGAGAACACTGTAAATAATCACCACTATGATCAAGCTGACTGAAAGCGTGAAAGATAGTGTTGATGCTGTTACTAAAGCAACCTCAATAAGCTCATGCTTACAAGAAAATGAGCGCTGTAAAGGATTTGATGTGCTTAGTAAATTCGTCTCCAAAGGAAAATGCTAGGGTAAGATTTAGCAAATTTCTGTACAAGTATAAAAAAGAAACAATGTGTTTGTCGGAAGTGTGGCAAGGGTCGAAAAAATAGGATTGGTAGAAGACAAGTTTGCTCGAGCTGTCGACACAATGCTTCAAAAAAAATAAAGATGGAGACGAAATGAAATTTGTGTTTCCGTATGACGCATTAAAAAGAATGATCAAAAGAAAGAGAGGGTCAGTATTATCAAAAGTAAACGAACCATTCCCATCCGACAAAGTAAAGGATAAGAGAAAAAATATCTAATGTAAATATCAAGGACACCAATGTAGAAAACAGTCTAGAAATGCAACGACTGCTTGACGCTGTTGCTATAACTCCCAAATAGTGATAGTCAAGAAAATAGAGAGTACGAAATAGTTCTGCCTTGACTTCTAAACTTTAAATGATGTTTGACTCTATCAGACGCTTTCAGTTTCTAAAATGCCATGGTATGGTGGATTCGGGTGCACCGTATAGCATAATGGCGAGGAAATTGTTGACATCATGCGTGGTTAAACTAATTTGACACGCACGAACATGGCTTACTCGTATGACAATGTTAGAATACTTATTAAAAGAGTGAGGGATGCTTGTCAAGATAATAATACGGTTTAAAATGTCTCTAATTAAGATCATCGATGTTTTTGTTGCTGTTTTTGTTATGACGCACTCAAATTAAAGTGTCCCATTTATTTTATACCAGTTCTTAGAAAATAAGGATCTAAACGAAACAAGCAAATGATATAACATTACCTGTCATACCACGTCCTTGATTTTACAAACAGCAAGGGGCAACACTTTTTACAAGCTGCTTTAAATTATAAACACTGTTGTCTCCCTTTAAACATCACTAGCAAAAAATTCATGCTTTAGTGCATGTATAGACTTTCAAAGTCTGTTGAGATCAAATAATCTGTAATAATATTAATTCCTTCATACTGACACTGATATTTTCTCAGAAAAACATTTTCTCTCTAGGCTCATCTCAACAGATGCAGAGACAGAGGTAAGAGATATTGTAATTTTTTTCAGAAAGTGGTATCAGAGAGAATTGATTTTATGGCCTGTACTTTACATTTTATGACTCTAACGATTGATGCCAGTCTAGTGCATGTACTGTATCGTCATCAATATTAGAGCAACGACTAAATGTTTTTATAAAATTTTTTTTTGTCTAATTGACATAATTAAGATTTACATTTTATACATTTATTCTTTACTTTACCATAACAATCTTGTAGTTTTTTTTATTTAACTTTGCTTCTCAGGCTCCTGAAGCTTGTTTGTATATTTATTGATAGATTTTCTTTTACAATGTGTATAGTAGAAACTCCGAAAACCGGACCCTCCAAAAAACGGAATCCTCTGAAAATCGGACGATTTTCAAAGTCCCAAGTTTTTTCTCTTATAAGCTCAATTAAAAAATCACTCTGAATACCGGAAACTCTGAATTCTGAAAAACGGACGGTTTTTCATGGCCACAAAGGAATATTTTATTATAAAAATCCTCTGAAAACAGGACAGTAAGTGTCAAAACTTATGTGTATTATCACTTTGAGTTGATTTTAAAAACATAATCTCAAGCAGATTACACTTTTTAAGCAACTAACAATCACAAATGTTACCTAATTAGGTGTGAAAAACATTTATCTGTGTTCATTTTTTTAATTTTGTATATATGTTAAAAAAAATATAAGCTTATAAAGAGAGTAGTTAGTTGATCTACTGGTGTACAGGTGATTTTTGATAAAATTACATTTTTGTGGAGTATGAAAAAGAATCTTATCTTATTAACTATTTTTAGCATTGGTATTAAGTATTAAATATAAAAATATTCACATAATGCATGTTGGAGCTAGACTATTTATATCGCCACAATGAGCAAAACATTCTTTATCATTTTAAGTAATGTTTTTCTGTTAGAAATAATTCAGTTTAATATATAACAGAGACATTTAATGCAGATTTGGGAAAAGAAAAAACCTAAAAGACATTGAACATGATGAAATAAATATGAATATACATATATAAATCCTCTCAGATATTTGTGCAAAATCCTCTAAAAACCTGAATCCTCTGAAAACCGGACTTTTGACTTGGTCCGGACAGGGTTCGATTTTCGGAGTTTCTACTGTGTATCATCGACAAATTGATTTATTCGCGCTTCTATTTCAGAGTTATTATATTACAGAGGAAAAGCACCCTAAATGTTAGATTCCGTCGTATTGATAATGTCCTAAAGTTATTTATACTAAATTTGTAGATTATAAATTACATGCGTGAAACGACAACCTTATTTGATTTAACTTGGTAGCATTTTGTATGTAAGAATTGTTTTCGAACCTTTCAGCCAGTATATTTATCCAGCTTCTAAATTTTGAATCAAATCTGAATGCGTTTAAGAACTTGCCAATCCAGTCACACCAAACGCAGTTGGTCAAGAAAAATGATTACGCGTGGGTGGAAGTTGTTATTTGCCTCACTTACAAATTAACCCTACCATTTTAATCTGAGTAAATAATTGATAGTAAAAGTGTCTGTAATGCATTTTGATATGTTTGTAATCTACATTGGGAAGTGAAATGGGACTAAAGATTTTCCCTGTTCCCGTTTTCAAAAATTAGTGATAAAACGTCTCTGAACATCAAACTTAAGAAGTTTTAGTTTTCTAATATTTCATACATTATCCCTGAAAATACTGTTTGATAATACTCAGCCATAACATCATCTTCTCCTGGCAACTATAAAAGCTTACAATTATGTATTCAATGATTTTACAAGTTCTTCGAATATTATAAACTAAAGGTTGTAAATCTAATAATTGTAATATAATAATAATAATAATAATAATAATAATAATAATAAAAATAATGATGATGATGATGATGATGATAATAATAATAATAATACTTACCATAATAACAATAATGTTAATGCTATAACTATAATACCTTATAATCTGTGGTATTATGGATATAGCATATATATCGTCGCAAGTTATAGGTACTTTCTTCAAAAATAGTAGGCGGAAATTGTTCTTTCAGATGACTTGGTAAGTCTCAATATTTTGTATTTGTAGACTAAAATTGATTTTTATATTGTTCTTCGATCACTTAATTTGACCCAACCTATTTCTTTCAAAAGTAATTCAATTGAGAGAGAGACCGATCGTTTGATCTTCGTTAATATCTCCAACTACAGCTATTTTATTGGTTACTTCAAGAGTTTTATCTAGACAAAAGTTGGTTCTATTCTAGAATCTTACGGTCGAATGGGGAGCACGATACAAATTGCAAATTAAACATGGTTGAGAAGAATCTTTAATTGAGGCCCATATGTAAAATTGGTTGCAAAATGTGTCTCTTAAAATAAAATCATTATTATTATATTATAATTATTACTATTTCATTATTGTTTTTAGAATTATTATTATTATTATTATCCATATGGATTCCCAAAGAATGTTTTCCAGTTCTGAAAGACGTCTGGACTGGATGTGTGAATATTAATTTTCAAAACAGGGTTAGAAAAATTTGTAATTACTGGCTCCTAGAATTATGTAAATAATTTTACCAAAGATTTATTATCCACATAAGTTTAAATAATTTATGAAACAAAACGAAGACAATATTTGAAACTTATAACAATTTTTAGGTAACGTTTTACTGACAAATTTTGTTAGACAAAATGTCAATACATCGGAAAATTTTAGCTGAACTTGAAGATGAATTGCTATGGCTTTTTATGTTGTCTAGAGATCTATTAAGAACAAAGTAGATTGCTTTACTTGTTTACCATCAATATCAACACTAAAGTCCGCTTCCTCAAAAAGCATTAATTTTTTGTTATATAAGGGGATATGGCTACGATCCTAGCGGAGCACAAAGAACACCAGAACACACCTTCCCTTATTTATTCTTCTTGGGGGCCTCCGTGGCCGAGTGGTTAAGGTCGCTGACTTCAAATCACTTGCCCCTCATCGATGTGGGTTCCAGCCTCACTCGGGGCGTTGAATTCTTCATGTGAGAAGCCATCCAACTGGCTTACGGAAGGTCGGTGGTTCTACCCAGGTGCCCGCTCGTGACGAAATAATGCACGGAGGGGCACCTGGGGTTTTCCACCACCATCAAAGCTGATAAGTCGCCATATGACCTATACTTGTGTCGGTGCGACGTTAAACCCAACAAAATAAATAAATAAACCATTCTTCTTTATAGCTTATTTATCTTATTTATTTAAAACATTTCGATTAGACAAACATGGTTAATTAAGATGTAGTGGGGAATCTTTCACTGTTACTCTTAATTTCCTTACTATCAACAGCTGTAAATCTCTATTAACTGAAAACTCCAGAAATACAGTACTCACCCTTACGTCCAGAAGTATGCCTTAAAGTGTTTCTTCGTGTTGCATTTTCCGTGGCATTCACAGGTGAGCCTGAAAAGAAAAACAAGTATAAAATGTAAATGCCGATCATAATCCATGCACTTTAGCCAGAATAACTGATTAAATATTCTATTTAAAGCTAAACTATTAGTTTTTGTAAGCGGAGCAAAATACTTTACTGTATTATATTGTAAAGAAAATAGAAAAAGCTGTTATTAAATTAGTGGGTATTTATTTGACATCATTTTTTTCTAAACATGGGACACCCGCATTCCCCGTTAATTTAGCAGCCATAATTCATTTCATTTTTATTTCTCGGACATAGCTAGAAGCAAGAAATATTGTATAAAAGTTTATAAAGCATATCGGTATAGGATACAAAGCCTAGTTGTTAGTCTTGCCCCAAGAGATAAACATCATATACCGTTTAGTGACCTTATATGATCAGTTTTGTTATATCTGTTTAGAGATGTACTAGTAATATACCTTTACCAAATTTATATATAGTTTGTATATTATTTTGACATGATAAAAGATGAGACAAACCTTTAAAGATATTAGTGAAGCATTGTACACATACTTACTGACTGACAAAGATAACGCTAGAAAGTAAATTTTACACGATCACTGGAGTTTGTTATCCTTTTCTCTAGAAACATGCAATTTATCAATTTACCCATGTATCATTTATTATTTATTTGTTTATTTATTTATTCATTTACATATAATTTATGTTCTTGTTTTTTATTCTTAGCTACCCAGCCCTAATTACAATATCAGAAGTATTATTATGTGAAATATATTATCTCATATGTTTTTTGAAAATATTGTTAAAATTACTACACTTTATATTCTTTTATATTGTGAAACTTTCTCATAATATGTTATGCCTTAATACCTTGAACATGTAAACATACGAGTTTCCGATTTGCCTTTTGCCTTTTTAGATATAAGACTTTATATCCTTTTTATGAAAAATGCAAAATATCAAAATACACTATTTATTCCCTTTGTGTGCACCCTTTCTAAATATCAACCTATATTAAGCCAATATATTAATATTCTCATATTGTTCTCTTTTAGTAACTTCATGCACTATCAACTGGATGTTCTCTCACTATCAATATCAAAATGTTAGCATATTGTATATTCCTTTGTATGTCATCATAAATAGTGCCGATTACGTGGGTACTTTTTCATAATATAAATATCTATCTAGTTGTAGTATACTGTATATTTTGTATAGTTCTGATTTTTCAAATAATTTTATAGGTACAAGTATGGTACATAACCCTTTCTATGTCATTATAAATAGTGCCGAGTACGTTGGTACTTATAACTAACTATATAGCCTCTTGTATGTTCAACATACCTTAACATATTCCAATGTCACTAAAATATTTAAGCATACTCCCAACCAAACTCAAAAATATCAATATTTTTTAGACCTTACTGTATGCTACAATTTTTACAATAATGGCATATGTTATAAACATTTCAGTTATTACTGGTACCTTTATATTGTATGCTTTCATGGCAGTCTTTATGAGTAGTATTATTTAGTCTTATTGATCCTGACTTGATGTTTTAGATACACTTTTGTGCACACTATTTAACTATTGATATGTTTTCAAATTTTCAATTACGCAGTTGTATTATATATTATCGTATTTTTTCATAAAATATTCATTTTATGATAGGAATAATAATTAATATATGGTAATTATTTACTTTAATATTGTCCTTACAACTATAGGTTCTGTTGCTGTTTTTCTGGTGTATATATATAATTCAAATAGTGCGTCAAATGTAACGTCATACTTTTACGTTTTGATGTCATAGTAACTTATAAATATTTTAATACGAAACGCGTTGCAAACTTGAGTTGTCTTATTTCTTTAACAATATTACAACTTTTACAATAGTGGTAATTTTAAAGTTCTGTATATACATGGTTTAAATCTTTCTTACATTTTCAGAACTATCAGTGTTGTATCCTGCTTTTTTTAATAAAAATGTTTAAAGAATTAATGTACTGTATGTTCCTTTACCATTTGTAGCTGTTACAATATTCATATCACAATTTTATGCATTTTGTTAACATTATATAGCATTCATATGCATCTCCTTTAACTTTATCGATTCTAATTTCTTTGATATTTTGAAAGTATTCGATTTGATATACATTAGTATATTAGTTGACCTTTCGGGTTCTGTTTTTTGAAGGATTGTGCTCTAACACTACTTTCGTTCGAATGTAAAACGACAGGTCCAAAGCATAATGTTACAAATTATATATACATATAGCATAAACATATGTTATCATACGTATGGCCGATGTATCTTTGGTTAAAAGAGTTGTCCTTAAATGTGATGCCTTACTGTATAATACCGATAGAAAAGTTTGAAATTATTGTTTTCTTGATTTGTTGTTAAAATCATTATGAATCTTTAACCAGATATATCTGCATTCTCATTTAGTTTAATGTTTGGTGACGTGAGTCGTTATGACATGAATACTTTGTTGCTAGATTTAAACATCAATCATGACCCGTATTATCGTCTGGGTATGTCTGGAGTGTTAGATTGTCAGAATTTTATAAATTGATAGTATTTTCAATTTCTGATTATCATGTTTAATGTAAGAAAATAATTCTTTTCAATAAAATAGCATGATGAACATTAGCACAAAATGAGACCCAATCTTGAATTGATGGTGTATGACTTTAGTTCTCATAATTAATAAAAACATGTTTAGTTATTTCACGGTGTAAACGCAGTATAAATATGCCAAAGTAATTTCAATAAATTAGGGAAAATGCTATACAGAACAGCAAACAACATTATTATTTTGCAAAAATCTGCCCAGTGTATGCATACGATCCAAATCTTCAACAATATTAAAAGTATCAACATATTTCATTTATTTATTTTTTTTCTTCTAGGATATATATAGTACATAAATCAAATCACATAATCATGTAAAAATAAATATACTAATTACGATTATGCTACTCATAAAACTATAAAAGCGCACACTTCGACATGGACATAATATTATATGAAAGATGTACTATGCACCTATGGATAGCCCATTAAGCTGAAATCTTATTTCCAATTTGGTCCACAGAGCTTAAATAAGAAAAAACAAACAGTGAAAACATAAAAAATAAAATTTTGGTCAAGACTTAGGTTGAAAAAAGGAATTATGTAAAAGTATGCCTTTCACTTAAAGACAATAAACACAAATTGAAGTGTGTAAAGAACGTTCGTACAGGTTAGCTGTATTATCTTACTGAGATGTAAAATACAACAGGAAAGGTACGTACCATTCACTGAAAGACTAACAATGCCCATTCTATGGTCTTTGCAGTTGGATAAATTGAGATGAATGTACAACATTCAGTGAAAAATTGCCCTATTTCAAATTTTGTTATAGAAAATGGCATTTCTCTAACTTTTATGGGGGTAGGCCAATTCCATACTTAACAACACACACACATGTTGCAATATATTTGGAAGTTATTTGTTTTGTTTCATATTATAATAGTTGCATTTGTATTGTACAAATAATAAATTCAAGATCTGATATAAAACGCTTGTGTTAGAATCAATGAAAGACGAAATGCTTGTTTATTTTCAAAAGTTGAATTTTTTTTAACCTAGTACATAGAGTCATTTGTTTTTTCTCTAGTAAGAAAATCTTACAGTAACCTAGTTTCTACAGCAAAACTACGTCTACATACAAACATTCAATATGACTGAAACTACATATTTCTTACTTACCATGATTTTGCTATGCTGATTTACTTTTCTAATAGGAACGAACTTTCCTTACACCCTTTACTATCACAGACTTAATCCTAGATCAAAGTAACTCGTTCTGTAATACATATAAATGTTTTCAGTTTCCCTGATAAAGTTATCCATTAAATGATTTTTAACTGCTCTTTTGTATTGAACAGTGTTCTTAACAGATTTAATTCTGTCTGTTAAAACATTCCAATCCTTGATACCATTATAAAAGAATGACTGTTTAATGGCTAGATCTAGTGCTGTGTGTTCTAACTTCTTTACTACATAAAAATTGGCACTAAGATACGATGGACATTATTTATAAAATATTTTGTACATGTGAGTACGTCTTAATTGTTTGACTCTATTTTCTACATTCTATACATTTAACTGCTGAAACTGGTAGGCTGCCACCAAAGTTCTTGGACTTAAATTCTGTCCAAAAAGTATACATTCAGACTTTCCTAAATGGAGTGACAGCTTGTTATGAACTAGCTATTCTGGGCAATTTTCTAACATTTTTCCATGTTTTGTAGAAATAAAATTTGGATCCTTGTGAGTAAATAAGATAAATATTTGAATAATAATTTCTCATACGCAAATATCAGGGTAATCTTTGTAATGAGACACTCTGTAGAAATATTTAAAGTATCAACATCTTTCATAATCCTTTAATATACTATCACCTTCGGAGATGTTATCATCAATATGCTGTTTTATGTCTTTTGATATTAGAAAGGAAAAGAAACCTACATGAAGACTAACGTGTGTATATCTGACGTATTATTGTACTGTGAATAAACCCATTTGTTCATTTGTTCAAGTGATCTTACTTCTTGAGACTATAACTATACGCTATGTCGTCCTTTGTATTTTAAACTCTTTTCATCATATCAGAAATACCAATAAAACACACTGTATTCCGCTTATGCTTCAAAACGTGTTTTGCATTATATGAAGTGTATAACTGCAGTATAATTTTTTTGTATCAATTGTTTCAGTCATCAATAATTATTCCACGTCTTAGGCAAGAATACTAACGTGCAAATAAGAAATTTTAATAACTGATAACAGTATATTAAACTAAAACACAACAAAGTAAATAATACACTATTACTAGAGTTTGGTGACCATCTTTTGAAAAATGCATTTGTATTCAATAAAAATACATGAATAACTGTTTGCAATCTAAACCATCTTTGAAAGAAAACATAAATTATGCAACTATTCGACTTTATGTATATTTTTTAACTTATTAACTAATGTGCAACTCACAATCACAAAACTATCTTGTATGACTTTAAAAAATGTTACTGACAGTATAATACAGTATATTATTTTATATTGCAATGATATCCTAAAGTCTAAATAACTTATACATTATATATTAATGGCATTTCTAATTATTTATCCTTTAATATGACGGATGTTGAACTATAAATGTACAGTATATTCGCCCGTCCTTTTTCATTACAAGTTTATCAATTTAACTTATAACGTGAAACATATCAGCTTTGTGTATATTCCTTTATACAAACAACTTTTAACGCACTACCAGCTGGAAGTCCGCTTATGTATCTGATAGTTCTTATAATATCTGAACGTTTCATATTGTATTACATTGCACGTCAGACACTTTAAATTATATAAATACTACAAAATTATTTATCTAGTTACAGCATACTGTATATTTGTCTATAATTCCGAATTTGTTTTCAGACAAAATTTATATATACAGTATATATTCCTTTTATATGGTTCTGTCGTTTCTATTATAGGCAGTAGTAACATAATTATTCATTTTTATAAAAAAACGAAACCTTTCGGCATAACATTTACGAAAACAGTTTACTGTATACTTCATGATATGTCCAGTTAAATGACATCATGTTATGCCGAACTCCTCAACCAAGCTCAGCTTTCAATGCAACGTTTAGGGAAACAATTAACTGTAGACCCCCTGATATGTCCAACAAATTTTCCAAGCAATGGCATAACAACTCAAATACTCTTAAAATATCTAAAGTGACAACATGCTGTACACTCTCTCATATGTTCTCATCTCATCCAAGTTCAGAAGTATCAATATGTTGTAGCTTTACTGTATGCAACAGCTTTTATAACATTAGTAATATTACACTTCTGTAGATAGAATTTGTTCGAATTCATTTACATCTTAATAACTAACAAGAGTTTGCTTCTATATTCTATCAATATTAACTTTACAAAATAAGTATACTGTATAGCTCCTTATATATCCTATTAAAATGTGTAATAATTACAATAACCAAACTTCGAAAATGTATGCTTTGTATACATATTGTATAACATTCCCATATGAATTTCTTTTAATTCTTTAAAAAATGTTTTGATATTATAAAAACATTCAATTTCTTATATTGATGAAAACATGTCTAGTCCGATTGTTCGAATGATTGTGTAGTTTGAAATTTTCTCTTGACTTGTTAAATCCACAGCTTGATGTTTATACAAGACGTTTCTGCAGACTACTCCTTCTATTCCAAATGTTCATTTATTATTGAAGGATTCGCCTTGATGTTTGGTGCTTCGGACCATCAAAACATTCATATGTAAAGCTAGTAAAAATTTTTATTGTTGGACTTGATTATTAATTATGATCCATTGTATCCACCTAAGCCAGATAAGTAAACATCTCAGATTAATGCACATCCATGATGTTGCAAAGGTCTCTGATTTAACGACGGAAATATTTTCCTCAGAATACACTGTATTTGACAACTACCGCGTAAATTGTACAAAAACAATAACATTCTTTAGAGCTTAATAATGTAAGTATTATACCCGTTCATTTTACCTAACATAATGACCATCTTTCCAGTTCTTAAGTCGTTCAATGACAAGTTAAATGGCGACCTGCGACCTTCAAGGTTGTTTTCTATTTTTAGTATGTATTTCCGTCCGGGAGGTCGTTAACCTCCTCACAAAATTATGTTGATTAATATAGTCGCCGTGTTTTTTTTTCTTCCAACATAAATTACTTATTATAAACAATCAGCCAGATTTAAACATTTTCATTTATACATGAAGGCTTAGAAAAGTGTACTTTGTGTTTAAGTTCTAAAAACAAAATGATAGCTTTTAAAAGAAAAGAGTTACACGTAGACTAGGATCAGTCGTTAGAGTCCTTTAAAATAAATATCTCTACCATAAAATCCTCTTTAATAGTACTTTCAGAGAAAAATACATTATCTCTTATCTCTGACTCTGTTGAGATGAGCTTAGATAGAAAATTGTTTTTAAGAAAATACTAGTGTCAGTATGAGGAAAGAAATAAATATTATTACAGATTACTTGATCTCAACAAACTTTGTAAGTCTAAGTGACACGATTCCCGGTCCTATTTGAAAGACTGTACTTACTTTTTTATCCCTGGCGAGCATTAAAAGTAGGGTCAGAAAACATATTGTCATTTGTAGTCAAGGCATTAACGAACTTTGAGCTAATAAAATCAAAAAGGTCTATTATTGAAACACCTTTTAATACTGAATATCATTTTGTTTAAATGCTTTGGTGGCCGTAAAAACGCTTAATGAAATTACAAACCTTCATCAGGGAAGCATAACGTAGTGGTTCATCTTCCCATTTGTAAGTATGAGTGTCCTTTCTTATTCTCCCACCTTCATGACTCACTTGTATGAAGAAGATATACAAATGTAGTGAAGACTGTAAACAAAAGTAGACGAACCTGGCACGTTTAAATGTCAAACTGGTTTAGAAAACTCAGTTATTAATAATTCGTTTTTAATAAGAAATAGAAAATATTTATCCAATAACATATTTTACACGAAAAAAAATGTAAAAAGGAATTGCTGTAATAGTTAAGAATTTAGTCCCTTTTTGTAAAATATGATAAAAATACAACGCAATATTCTTTATCTTCGTGCTCAATGCAATGTTCTATAATGTGTTGCAAATGTGTATTTTTGTATTCTGTTATCTAAATGTAATAGATTACAGCAAACAGGACACGTAAAATCTCAAGAAATGATAATAGATTTTTTTTATGCGTAACTCATCGAAATATTTTAAAAACTAAATCTACACCAAAACATGGAAGAAGAACTTACAGATGAGACTAACAGCAAATGAAAGGAAGTGAAACCAATTTGGAAGTTTTCCAATGAAGTACAAAAAGCCTCTTTCAAGATAAGAGTGAAAACTGCTTAAATAATACAGATCAGCTCGCGCGGAAAACCTATTCTACTCGATTCTCGGAAGATGGCCAAAACGAGTACCAAGGCTCCGACTCGAAGTTTCTTCGAGTCAACCAGTTTCCGTCAAGGAATTTCGCTGTCTGACTCCGAGGATTTATGCAAAGTCACTCGAAGGAAATCCTCGGAGTGACTCGAGATGAAATCCAATTAGTGGAATACAGTCCTGTATTGCTTTCTTTTGTTCCGGAGTGACTCCGAGACTAATAAAAAATTACCTACACAAATTTAATTGTATCTTCGAGTACCTCGAGGACAGAATTCAGATTACATGGAGCAAGATAATTATATTTTATATAGTGATACGCGAATAAACAAAGTAATTTATAATAATTTTAATAGCATCTTTCTATTTTACATTTATAACATTTTATGACTTTTTGAGTGGATACGGCAGCAATTATTTTCCCTTTTTATAATTCCTTCCATATGAATAAATGAAAGACCATTTTCATAATGAAAATTAATCATTTCTCCTATAATTTTCAATAAAAAGATCACTATTCTTTAACGGCCATTATAGTTTTATATAGTTATTAATTTAGTTAAATTTACATAAATCTGTTTTTGAATTTAATTTGCACTGTCAGAAACTATTTCAGTACGATATTTAACAACTCAGTATTCTTTAACGCCAGTTATTTGAAAGTTTGTTTAGTTTTATATAATTCTTAAATTTAATCCATTTTACATATTATTTATTTCTTATTTAAAAAGCATAGTCAGAAAGCGTTTCAATATCATACTTAACAATTAACTTTTTAGCGATTATTATTTTAAAGTTGATCTTATTATAAATTATGCTTAATTTAGTGCATTTTACGTAACTTTATTTCTAAATGTAATTCACAAAGTCAATAATTATTTCAATATTAAAATTTAACAAATCACTTTTCTTTAACGGCGGTCATTTGAAAGTTAATTTAATTTTATAAGATTAATAATTTAATTCATTTCACATAAATATGCTGCTTAATCTAATTTGTATGGTCAGAAACTATTTTAATATCAAAATTCACAAATTTTAAACCGTAAAAAGAACAAGCTAATTATATATAAAAAAATCCATCAAGGTAAGGGAATGCTGCCTCGGAGTTTCGTGAAATCATCACGCGTCACTCGAAATGACCGATAAGTTGTTTTTTACAGACTCGGAATCGGGCGGAGTGGCCATAAAATACCGGAAATCATTATAGTATTACCTGTATAATTTGGATTCGGAGTTCCGTCAAGTAATTTCTCGGAGTGACTCGACGAAATTTCGCTAAAGTAATAAAACTATAACAATCAGTATTCCGAGTTAGAAAGGGCAGTACTTGGAGGAATTGCTCGCTATGCAAGACTTTTTCCTTCGAGGAAAAACGGAAAGTGGGCTTTCCGCGTGAGCTAATCTGTATTTCTTTAATTACATTTTGATAGAATAAAACATTTAAAATAGTTTGCATCATTCATATGATGTTGATAAGCAACATAATTTAAGATCATGATCTGGCAAGAGAATAAAAGTGAGCAGTAATTTTAGAATGTAAAATATTCCACTAGATATAGACGTACTATGTACACACTGAGGTTAATGTTCATTTGTCTCTTGGTGACTTAAGAACTATTTACTATGTTATCTTTTCAAAAAAATCAGTTATCTTACTTTGGTTTGGTTGGTTTAGTTTAAACATATTTATTTCGTAATGTACATTTTTGCATGTCAACTGACAAATATTCACACAATAGGAAAAGGATTGGAACGGTAGAATTAACTAAAATAGTTCCTCTCCTAACAGATGAATTGCATACAAAGACGGTAGGCATTGAATATACGATCTTAGATACATTGAAATAAGCTGTTTTGTTAAACTGTGAAATTGAGGAAAATGGTGAACTGTTGTGAAAATGAGTACGTAAAAATTATCTAGTAATAATCTAAAACTTACTTAGCATAGCTTCATCTTTGAGCAGTATTAATTAAAAGTAGTAACTATGTGTGGTTTAAAAAGTCGCTAGTTGTTTTACCTATGCAATTGCGTACTGGATTATGAAATTACTATCATAAATGCTAACTAGCAGGAGATTATAACAAATATTGAAGCCTTATGCGCAAAGTTAAGTATAAAAGGGAGGTAATTTCGAGAAGAAAGTAGGGAAGATTGAAGAGTCGAGGAATGGTTAGGGCTCCTGTGACTTATCAGACTGAGCATACTTAATATACTAAATATTGTCAAATCGCCTTGACGCTATAAAAACGATGTACAGCGTCAGATATTAGCATGTTTTGTTGCAAGCTTAAATTATCATCGCCGTAGAGTAGATTCTTGAGCGAGATGTCCGTTAGAGGTCTTATGCTGTCAATAAGTACTGTTCTGATATCGGAGAAGTTGGGACAAAGACACAGATAATGGTATGTAGTTTCGATGGCGCCACAAGTACAGAGAGGCGAACGAATAATTTGTTTTGAGAATAAATCTTGGTTGAGACCGCCGCTACAGTCAATTCTAAGACGAGCGTGAAGAACCTGTGCTCGCCGACACCATAATATAACAGTGAGTTGGGGTTTGGGTTTGTTGGTATTTAGGTAGGATTTGAAAGAGTCTAAACATCTGATCTACTGGCCTCGTTGGGTAGAGCATTCCAGCTGTCAATTGCAGATGGAAGAAAGGATTGTATGTATCGGACAGTTTTACCACGGACATAGAGGAGATTGGCATCATTTCTCAACCTCATTTGTGTAGCCTGTCCTACCGTATCAGGAACAAGGGACGACAGGTAATCAGGGACGAGTCCATTTACCATCTTAAAGAAAAGTACAAGTTTGTGTCGCCTTTCCCACAGGGGCTCCCGTCCTGTTTCTTGCTGTAAGTTATGAATGGAGCATAGTTTGGTACAACCAGAGACAATACGGGCAGCCTCGTTTTGAATTTTCTCCAGATCATCTTTCTCGTATTGGCTTCAGTTGTCTCAAACTACATATGCACGTTCCATAATTGGGCGAATAAATGAAAGATAAATGACTTCGAGTGATTTTCTATCTAAAAGGTGTCTCACCGTTTCATGATGTTGATTCTGGTCCAAGCCTTAGATTTGATCAAATCAATCTGCTGATGCTATGTGCAATCATTAGAAATCACTACCCCGAGATGTTTGTGACTCTCGACAAAAGGGATTGTAGAATTGGTTATGCTGATGGAGGGATGAAATGGTTTTCTCCTTTTACGAGAGATGACAAGAGATTCTGATTTTGCTGGAATAAAGTTGACAAACCATTTGTCGGCCCATTCCGTTATCCTATTAGCATCATATTCTGTTAATTTGAACTGTGATAAAAACTGCTTTAAAAGTCATTTCCTTTTAGGCTGCAGGCAACGAGACAAAAATTTTTACACATATGTGTTGATCAAGATAATACAACCAACCAAGCACATATTATACACCCCCATGCCTCGTTTAATTCTTATCCGAAATTGTTTGCAGTTTACAACTGACACATGTGAATCGCTATTTATCATTGCACAAATAGTTCTCACTATCAACATGTCTGTTAAAGAGAAGTCTCATCTTTTTAATTAATCTGAGTTTCGCATATTTTCTCATTATTTTCCTTGAAAATTGTCAGACTGACAGGAAACACTTGTTTTTACACAATATCGAATAAGCGAAAGTATCGTTGTGATATATAAAGACATACATCGACATCGTACGTCCGCTAAGTCATACTCAGTTATTACATGAACATGTTAGATGATTCTTTTTGTCAAAAATGTGAAAAAATTGTAATATATAACTCTGATGTAAAACAAAATGGCGTCATTTAAAAATCTAACGGAAGTGACTTCTCCGTATTGGCCCTCTCTTTTGAACCAATCAGATTGCTTAAATTCCGTATAGGCCCTGTTTTCTCGTATTGGCCCAGCTTTTCTCATATTGGCTTAGTTATGTTTTGTATCAGCTCTATCTGTTTCATATGTTGTTCGCAATTGGTCTAATACAGTGTGTAATATTGTAAAGTATGAATAATAATCATTGTTACTAAAGTCTTGCCTGTGTTGTAGACAATAATAAAATTTATACAGTGTGTTAATGGTAAAGTAAAGTCTTTTCATATATTCAAAGATATGAATAATCATTAAACATAGTTTTTTGTAAAGTATTCAGATATCCTGATTCTAGCCATTTTCTATATGTAGAAAAGACTGAATAATTATAGCGGGCATGGTAACGGTGAATATTTGGATATAAGGAACATATGTTCATGTATCAATGTTTAAAAAAGCATTGAAATAACAAATAGATGTTCAGAACTTTTAATTAAGCGTCATGTTTCTATCGTCCGCTATAATGATCAGGTTTTATGTGCTGTATTCAGCTACACAACTAGCTACTATTTAGAAATAGATATATCATTTTAATTACAAGTACAGACAACATTTGATAGAGCATATCGTTGATTAATTAAAAAGATAATGTATTTCAAAGACATTTTATAATAACATAAATATGCGAGACAAATTCTATGTTTTTGTGATAAACATATAAGCAAACTGTCCCATTGTAAAGCTTCAAGGCGTGAAGTATATAAGAAATAAATAATTGTCATTTTAAACATCTGTCAGAAAAGACTGTGTAAGATTTTGGCAAGACACCTGCTCTTGCTTATGAAAAATAAAATAAACCAAAACAAAGCAAAAATTAATCAAATAAACTACATTTTGTTATTAGAATGTGAAATATATACAAAGAAAATTAAAATTAAGTACATGTATATAAATAAGCTCGCTCTTAACATGCTGTCTATAAGGAATTCCCCTGTATGTTTGTAAAAATATGACGAACACATCCTGCTTTTCCCGAGGAGCTTGTTATATAACTGGTGGTTACTGTATAGATCAAATTTTTAAATTATACGAGTTGTACCGAAGAATGATTTCAATTCCATTACTGTCGTAATACCAAATATCTATACAATGTTGATATAAATTGTATTAGATTGTTATGGATATATGGTTTGCACTGGACCATTTAAAAGAAAATTAAGGAAAGCTGTGAGTAACTATTTTTACTAGAGCTATATAAGCATACATAATTGTTTAACAAAACTAAGTATCCATTTATGTTATAAAAAACATCAATGATAGCACTGACAATGAGGAGAAGTAATACTACAGAAACTATATGAAAGTCATTATGTTATATACCATTCGCCGCGTATAAATTTCTATGAACGTCACTTAATCAGTTTGCAAAGAGTCATTTCTATACAAAAGCTTCTGCAAAGGACGTATCATTTGTGATTGGCTAATTATAAAAATATTACATTCGACTAAACCACGAGACTATGTCATATAAATCATTCAGTCAAACTGAAACAATTTGCGTATCCTATTGCATCACTTGAAGAAGAATTATTATAAGCTTTAAATTATATGTAAATGAAATTAAACATTTTAAATTTTACAACCACACGTATGCAGTTCTACAAAATACAGAAACCTCTTAGCTGTCAAACATCATTGACATAACTTCTGAACCTGAAGGTGGCAATTAGTAACCCACATATTTGCCAGTTAAATGATTTACATATGGATTTGCTTAATAGGTATTTGTGACCTGGCATAATAAACAAATAAGTGAGTTCAGAATGTTAAACCTTTGGTAGCTGATTGGATGTTTATACTAGATAAACTGGAATTTTTAATATAAGGCCAAACCAATTTATTGTTTCTGCTCATAAATATTTTTACATAATGGATTCGCTTAATAGGTTGCTGTGTGACATGGTATAATAAACAATTAAGTGAGTAAAAATTTGAAAACCTCTAGTAGCTGATTGGACTAGATAAACTGGAATGTCTATTTAACGCCAAACCAGTTTAATGTTTCTGTTCAGAAATATTCTTGTAAACCTTGTAAACTAACCTTTCAAACTTCCCCAAAATAAATAATTCTGCAAAAACATGAATGAACTGATGTTCTACAAAATGTGTAAGTCAGGAGTTTGAGCAGGGGATGTGATTTTTTGTTTTAAAATTGTGGAAAAATGTCAACATTTAATGTTTTCATGTGCAGTATAAAGAAGAGAATTTACGTAGAGAATCTAAAACTGAAAATGATAATATCATTTGATATTTCAAAAATTAACCCCTGACCTATCATCAGGTAGAAACATAAGAAAAAGAAGAATATGTATTTACAAATATTTGTTCTAATTTGCATTTGTAAAGCATCAACACTAGAAATGATTTATCACATGTTTGAGGCCGCGAGAGTGAAATAAAGCTATTATGTAAATTTGGTATTATATGAGTGTATGCTTTGACGTCGACGTCATTTTAAGTATAGGAGACGTTGGTCAAATTGACTTATTTATGATAGTTAAAGAAAGTAAAACTTTTGATGTTTTGACAGCAAAAGCTAACATGTGATAATAGAATATTACAGTTGTGACTTTCCGCATTGATATATTTATTAAAAACGTTGAATGAAATTGAAAAAAAGCTCGACAGTGCCTCGCATTTTAATTATTTCATTCAACTGTTTAATAAATTCAGTCTGAAAAGACACTCCTGTTATATCCTGCATATATACTTAAAATGGTTATGTGTGAGTTTACATACTTCTAGACATTAGGCAGATTTCATGATTAACTGTAAGAGGTCCTCCGAAATTTATCAAGTTACAGTTTATTTCTATATCTTGTATCAGTCACTATTTAAACATATATATTTTACAATACTACATGTATGCACAACTCTAAGCTTTGCTCATAGAATCTTGATCTGAGCTTTTGTTGGTCTAAACAATGCATTATTCACATTTCGAGCTGCTGTATTAATAGATACAATAGATGAACAGCTGAAACAACAATGGAACAGAACAGAAAATGACATTTTTTCTTTCCAATTTGAACATTGAGGGTATTTATAGAAATAATACAAAGTCACAATCGACATACTTAGATACGTTTTAAACTACATATTATTAACAGGGTATATATTTAATTGGTAAATAATATGTTATCAAAAGTTTCACACAAGTCTTTAAATATCTGTCAGGCCCGATTGGACAGTGTCGTTTTATAGTTGAAGATGTTGTGTTCAAAGAACTGGGTCCCGTTTGTCCTGAAAGATTGATTCTGTAAAATTGCCTTTTCTAAGGTTCATTAGATAAGTAGTTGTTCTTCTGCAGAATACGTAGATATATCACTTTTGTATCCATTTTTTTGCCACTTTGTTATGATAAAGTCTTATCGTACCCGAAAGCCTTAAAATCACAATCATACATATCTTGTATTTTTCTTGTAACCCTTTTGGAGACGCCTTTGTAAGCTTCTGACATTGCTTCTTGTCTTTGTTGCCTGCTTTCCGTTCGACTCAATGTGCCCTTTTTCATTTCACGGAGGAAAACATTCACTATAAAGCTTACATTGGAATATGCCAATTCATTACTGAAATATCGATCTGGAAAGGGCATGTACTTACTGATGTATCCCTGAATTTGAAATGACTGCCACAGTCTTTGAGCAATAATGGGTCCAGTCCATACTTTAGCAATAAGTTGTGCACGAAAAAATGCATCTTTGATTATTCCTGGTATGCTGCTTTCAATACGTGACTCATACAGTAATTTCCTTATAGCGTCATATGTTTTCGGTTGTTTTTAATCTATACCCACCGATTGCAGAACGTATTTCATGTCATTTTCAAATGATTCCTGTTTGACTGTAACGTAGTGATTTGAGTTACATATAAAAAATTTTCATCTTGGGAAACATGGTCCATAATGATTAGACATCACCTTTCTCTTTATACGAGGATCCGACGCATATTCTAGGAAGTCCTGAAAGTTGAGCCAAAGTAATCCCGTATGTGAAGGACCAGATTTCCTAAGACCTGTGATATTTCGCAAGCTGTTATTTTGTTGATGGGCAATTATATCTAATCCTAACGGAATGCAGTGTGGCAAATATATCTTATCCACAAATGCAGAAAATAATCTGGAAAACGGATTTCGAACTGGAATGATAGTCAACGTGTTCTTCAATTTTCGATCATAGAAAAATAGTTTACTTTTTCTATACGTGTATTTAACTAATTGACGGGGTGTAGTTAGATTGTATTTTGCATAGGATGGTCCATGTTGTAATACGGCAAACATTTGTGTAGTGAAAGCAGATCCTATCTTAGGAATAGTAATGCAACTGAGGTTAAACTGGTCATTGTACAAAAGTTTTACAGACGTTTTTGCTGATGGCTTTTTCACATTATTGGCTCTGCAATGTGAATTTATATTATCTTTCATACTCTTCTGTATTTTAACGTTCATGTCCACAAACGTTTCGATTTGACGATCCGTGCTTTTTTTCTTTGACATCGAATACCATTCTTTGACGTCCAGTTGTGGTGCTGGTATTAAAACACGTATTAAAATCTGATTAATATCAAAATATACAATAAATTATTTTTCTGGTGTTTATGGCATGTATAAACCCTGTCGAAAAATCATATATTATATAAAGACAAGAAGGGACTTTATCTTAAAGGTTTGCATTAAAGACCAACTTAACACATGCATGAACATCAGAAAAATATCTTAATCCTTGTAATTACAAGTAAACATCCATAGCGAATTTTCAGTTTATTGAAAATTTCTTGAAAATTTTACTCTTCGCCAACCATAATTATCGGAAAGGAAATGACCTATCAAAGAAAATGTGTCCTTAAAATTATGGGAAAAAAATATAACCATTTATCGAATATTATTAACATTGATTTTTGCAATGATACACCGTTGAAATCCATTAATACAAACATGATAAAAGGGGTACATTGATATATGAATGCCGCCGTAAAACCTATCAAATTGTTTGAATCAATAGATAACACATGCCGCTTTCTATAGACAAATAATCACAATCTTGACTAGGATTGACATATTATCGACAATGTTAATAATGAAAAGATATCCAGATGTTAATTTTGATTTAAATTGTAAAGCAACAGAATGTAACGTAACACAACACGAGTCTGAATGTTTTTGATGTTTATCTATACAGTAGAATATTTCGTACATAACTTTCATAATTCATTTTGTAACTTCTTACGTCTGATCTTAACAAGAGTCATAGCTAAAGCCTAACTTAATCTTAATATCTACGAGACCCATTTCCTAGGTCTCGGTCCGGACAACTGGCCTAAACCTGCTCTGTCTTAGACCCTTTCTGACTATCCGAGATATCTAAAACAGCAATATATAGCAATTCTCTAACATCAGTTATATGCACTGTCTGACAATTTGACGTATAAAACGTGTGGGTTTGATATAATAAACAATAACATAGATGCATCATATATCAACTTGACAGAATGTACTCGTTATATGTCCGCTAATGTTCTTCTGACCTTATTTGACAAGTTAAACAAATAAAATAATCTTTGATTATTTCACAAGAAACCTTACAAGTATCTAGCTTAATTCGAATCGAGTATTATCCTTTACTACATCTTTTTGTATCTATAATGTTAAGCGCATACACTTAAACGTTCCAAATATCATTTTAAGTACCTATAAAAAAAATACAAAAAAGTTGTACAATAATTATAACATTGGTACCGGTAGTTGTTTTATTTTTTTTTAACCAGCTATGGGTAGCTGTGTTGTTATAGCACAGAATGACTATAAAGTTGGTAGTTTTGATAATGTTTGCATCTTTGTTGTGACATACTTTATGGAGGTCTCGCAATGACAATCAGCAGCTTCCTTTTTGATAATTTATTCTCAGATCCTTATGTGATTTCAACATTCCCTGTTTGTTACAGAAAGCCATATCAGGGTGGCCAACCCAAGTGACTCTTTGGATACCTTACACAGGGAGAAAATGTCCCAATTCAGATAACATTTTGCCCATATTTTCCTACTTACTTAACAGATTTTCATATGATAAAGAGCATCATAGACAGCAAAATGAGTGCTTTCCTCCGCACAAAACATCTGCTATCTGTTCTGAGAACCTTTCTTAAACACCTCACCCAATTGCGAAAGTGTTTGAGAAAAGTAATGAGAACAGAATGCAAATGACTTTGTGCGGAGGAAAGCACTCATTTTGCTTTATTTGACGCTCTTCATTTTTGAAAATCCGTCAGGTAATAAGGAAAATATAGGCAAAATCTTACCAGAATAGGGACATTTCCTCTGTGTGTATGGTATCCAAATGTCACTTGGGTTGGGCACCCTGCATATGCTCGGGCTACATTATTGTTAAAGGACAAAAGTATGGTGTAATAGCACACATGAATACCTAATTGCTCAGAAATGGCTGATTATCACTACGAGTCTACTTTAGCCTCTAAAAATGCAAACAAACTACATAGATTACCTGTACTTTTTTTCTGCATGTGTTTTAACCTTTAGCCTGCTGGCGGCGAGTTATTCTGCCTTTGCGACTAGTGCAGACCAAGATAAGCCTGCACATCCATGCAGGCTAATCATGGTCTGCACTGTCTCTATTCAGTCAGTAATTTTTCAGTGAACACCCCTTGAATAATAAGTGGTATGGCCCAAATTGAATGATGGACCAGTCCATTTTAGATATTTAGCAGGGTAAGGGTGCAAATATCAAATATAGTGAAGACTGCAAGTTATCTCTAGCTATAAACTGCAGCTAGTTATCTTCCCTGTTTAAAGATTTACAGAGTTGGTATTATTCCTGACTGTACGATGTTGGTGTAATGTGAAAATACTATTTATTTCAGAGAAAATTTGCACATGTAAGACTACGAATGTAAATATAACAGTATGATTTGAACGATGGCTTGGTGTTTTACAATAATATTGCTTTTAAAGCATGTTTAAATATATAAAAAGTTTTATGTATTTTTTTTTGTCTAAATGTGGTTACAGGTTTTTGTGATATTCATGTGGAGGTACTAATATTTAAGAAACAGAAAGGGTTTCCCTTTTTAGTCCAGATATATAGACGTGAAAAAAGTTGCTCATCCAGACTCCAGTTGAATTTAAATATTTGACATATAGAATTATCCAGGGTTTTTACATATCTAGAAAAAAAGTATGGAAAATGAAAATTTGAAATATTGGAAAAAGATAATGTTATGATGATTCGGTTACATCAAGGTCTAATATATTAGACTGGTTACGTTGAGCCCTGTTTTACTGTTAATATAGGAGTCTAATTTTAGATACATATTCTTTGTCAAAATGTCCTTATTGACCTCTTTCTGTATTAAAGTTGTCAAGTTTTCCAGATATGGGAACACTAATAGGCAAACTTACCTCTGTATATAATCGTAAGGAGGTAAAACGTAAAAATCTCAACAAAAAGACAAAATTTTGAGGTATTAAACACTTCAGATATTTATCTTGATACACCCGTTCAAGTGTTTGTAGACAATCGTTTAGAATGAGTGATGTATTGGGACTGAGCCCTGGCTAATTCCAGTCACAACATGTTTATTTCAGTATCTCACTAACCTCTCAATTTTAGGATAAGCAAGTTGTTGCTACAGATTCAAAAGCAAACAAAGACATAGTTAAAGAGATAGACACTAGTAGACAAGTACTGTCTGATGATAATGAGATAGTTACAACTCATGAATTGGTATTATAGATATTGTAACACTCGGAATGAAAAAAAACGCATGTCAAAATTTCAAAGTACTTGCTGTGTATAATTGATTGGTATTAAACTCAGTGTGAATGAAGGCATGTTATGTTAGATCAATGTCTGCTTTCCCTGTTTGGTTTCAATTAAACTTTTTGGTTTGGATAATAGTTTATTGTTAGTATTTACGTATGCATGCCAATTCATTAATTGTTTCGGCTTGAATTCAAAGGTATAGACGGCCTTTTCCTAAACAGAAAATTTCATTATTTTGTCATGGGAATTGAATATTGAATAAAGTTATATCAAGATTTTGCTACCTCAATTACATTTTCAATGATTTTGTCTACACTTTCAATAGAACTTTTGAAAGAAATGATATTTCAGCAGTGTAATATTTGTTGACAATTTAGATTGACTCTTAGTTGTCCTAAAGCACGCCTGTTTGAGTTAGGTAAACTCATCTAGTTTATTATAGTGAAAAGAAAAATGTAAAAGAAAGAATTTCTTTTTCATAACTGTCCTGAAAATAGGCATCTAAACGGTTAGGCCCATTAAGCAAGTATGTAAGTAGGCACTGTTGCACATGCATGATAATGGTTATTATTGTAATATCATGATGTGATTTTTATGTACTTAATCCCTCCTTTTTAGCATGATTTTGTTGGCATAGCATGCAGTTTGTATATACTGTTTAATTTTTAGGCAAAACGGTCACATAGGATGAGGGTAAGATTGTAAAGATACATGTGCATCAATGTATATTATGAGGCGGTAAATGTACTTGTATAAAAAAAAGCATGAAATGCATGTGCTGATAGTGAGTTCCATCTATATATTCAAAATACGTTGCACAAAATGTCAAAATGCACACTTTCACTTAGTCATTATCACTACCATCATCATCATCATCATCATTATCATCAATCACACCAGCTTCATCAGTATCATACAAACAATATTTTGTTGTGTACACAATTCACACAATGTGATGTGTGTACAAGTAGCAAATTTTTTGCATCTGACTTTGGTAAGACAGCTATTCATCATCATCATCATCATCACCATCATCGTCATCATCATCACCACCCAACAGTAGCAGTTTCATCAATTCAGTTATTACTGATTTCAGTGAGATTATTCATGACTGATAAACTTTGTCTGGCATTATTCATGAATTATCTTCGTTTTCATTATTTCAATTACTGCTGACCTTTTTGCATGTTCATCATCATCATCACAATCATCATCATAATCACCAAAGGTCTCATCAAGAACAACAGCATCACAAAAACATCCAAACCATTTTTGATTATATCAAAATTTAAGGTTTAGGCTCTCTCAATGTATATTATTTCCTTGCTTCCCTTTTTTTCCCTTAAATTTGATTGAAAACTGTGTGAGTGAAAAATAGGACATTTTCTAGATGTGATTATGTTTCACAATGTAACTTTGAAATTTAGGTAGAGAATGCTTGATCACTTTTACTTATTCACAGCAACTTTTCATGCCTCCACAGAGAGGACATAGAATAATCACACTGCCCGTTAGCTAGTTAGTTTGTCCTTCAGAAAATCAATACGTTTTAGCTTTAACTTTTAAACAATTCAAGGGGTTCCAACGAAACTTTACACAAATGAAATAGTTGGTTAAATGCAAAATTCAAGTTCATACCTACAACGTCAAGGTCACAGGCAAAGGCACTTAGTCTTATTAAGGTTCTTTGTGCTTCAGTGATAATTCTCCCTGATTTAAAGGATTTCCAATGAAATTTAACTTTACAGAAACTGGCAAAGACACTTTTAAGGGTTATAAGGGTTTTTTTCAGTACAGTATACAGTTCTCCATTTAATTGAAACATGCAAGTATGAAGGTTAAAAGATATACATATACATTTTAAAGAACATTCTATATATTTTGAGGTATTTTCAGAAAAAAGTATTATTTTCAGGTAATGGTCATAATCTCTGTCTGTATCCTTGACTTTAATTGAATGGACTTTATTCTTTCACACAATGTACTTTCATGATAATTATGGAGGTTAAATATAGAAATCAAAGTAATTTGCTACAAAAACCAATTGCACAGTACTTAACTGTACTACCATCGATGTCCTAATATTCCCTATGTGATGTGTGCCTTTTTGGGGGCATAATTATGTTAGTTTTCCAAATGCATTCCTTAATTGTTACATATTAAAACTCCCTTACATGTACAGAGTTTCACCAACATGCAATGTAATTTCCCCTTTTTAAAAAAGCTTCATTATTTCTTTCAAATGGTTTTTATGAAGGATTTTTCCTGCGGATGGACTGGGTTCTTTTATCTATTCATTGCTACATTTCTGTCCCCAAGCTTGAGTACTCTAAATAAGACTTTTTACTGCCTCCTGTCTTAGAACACACATTTTTCTTAAAGTTTTAAATCTAAATTGTCTAAAATACTATATTTTAATTTTGTGTTGCACATTTTAGAATTTAAATCCTTTTTAGCTGACAATTTTTTTATATAATTTTTACTATGCATTAAAACAAACTGAGAAATACATTGAAACCTTATTCCAAATTGAGTTTAAATTAGTTCTCTTAAGCATTTTTTTACATACTTATAATATACTGTTAAAGAACAGTCTGCAGAAAAAAACTGATGAACTTTTTTAACCTTGCCTTGAAATTTGTCCTAGAAATTTTACTTTTCTGTTTAAAGTTAGAAACGTTTGTTTGATTACGTCAATAGGAGAGGAAAAAACCTTTAAATTGATTGAATATCAGATCATACTGCATTGACAAAGTTTAAATATATAATATCAGTTGTTTAGTTCAGTATGTTATATCTAGAGCCCAAAGCTGAGGCCGACTACTATCTTAAAAAAATGTTTGTTCACAGATCCTGACCGGCCTATCACATTGTCTAGGCCCAAATCCTTTTGAACGTAACTTCTTTAGTACAGCAGTCAGATATTCTATCGAAACGCATTTAGTCGATTTAAAAATTGTTTAGCTTTTCAAATAAGTAGTGTAGATATAAAATCTGTCCTTTTGTAACCCCAATTTTGCCTGTTTGTCTATTACTTGGCTGTGAATTGATAGAACGAAAAAGAAACTGAAAAAAAAACAGACCCTAACTCTAAATTTCTAATTCAGTCAAAGCAAAACAAACAACACTTTAAGGTAGGCCATATAACACTTTAAGGGTGGCCATATTGGGATCATTCTTTGTCAATCTTGTTATCATTTTTGCCTGAAATGAATCTCCACCACAAAAACATAAGCTAGCCTGATCTGTTAAGAAATTATTCCAAAGGGATTCGAGCAATGTCGAAGCATCTGTATGACCAACTCTGTTTGGTCTCACTGGTCAAGTGGTTTATTACTTCCCTTCACCTCTATGGGTTGGAGTTCCACTAGGGGCACAAAGTTGTTCATGTGCCGAAGCCATCTAACTGTGTTTCAGAAGAAATGTTATTCCACACATGTGCCTGTTTTGTCTTAAATATTCCTCATGCTGTGCCGTTAAATAGGCAGGCCTTCAGATTAATGTAGAAAAATCAAAATTAAAAATAAGACACTCATCCCTTAGAAATTATAACTAAAGAAAACCAAAGTGATTCAGTGAGGTTTGGTAAAATTTATTTGCAAAATCATTCATGTAGTCTTTAAAACATAATAGAAAAGCTATATACTGTGTTACCCACACTGTAAATGTTTGATTTCTGTGTTATTTCTAAAGAAATGTTAACTTCATGTATAATCATAACCGCCTCCTCAAGGGTCCAAGCTGGGAAAAAAAATAAAAAAAGCCCGCTCGCTCCATGTAAAATCTACCCGCCTCTGAAAAAATCAAAATTGAGAAAAAATAAATAAAATAAAAATTTCGCTCGCCCGCTCCAATTTTTTTTGAAAATTTTCCGAAGAACTATTAATCAATTTGGTATGGCCTAATGTACAAGTTTTGAAAAGATTTTTAATAGACCTATGATGTTAGTTAATTATTCACTTTCATTTCAAAACGAAAATGAGATATTTTGTTATTTTACTAAGTAGGTTGAATCAGACCATCATACATTTGAATTCCCGTGTTGCGTTTCATTGTCGCACTTTTGTTGTTTGTGACAGTGTTAACGTAACCAACAGAGATTTCAAATCACGCTCATTGTTTGATAAAAGGTCTTCGATTTATCTTAAATCATTCGGATCACGATGTATCAGACACTTTATTGTATTTGATCAATTGCGATTTTATTTATTCAAAGTGATAAATGCTTTTTGAGCCGCTTAATATACTGTTTCACAACGTTATCAGATACTCGTGTATCAGATATTTCGTTAGGTCATTTTCAAACTGACACATTTAAAAATCTAGGACTGTATTGAATAAAAGCACACATTATGATATTTTGCAAATCTTGGATCAATAATTTTGTTTCGATAATGAAATTCCACCCAGAGATACCAGACTAACCATTCTTCTTATCACATGATAAATTAACAATCTTTTCATTGGTAATTTTGATTTCATTTTTTGCACATTTTATTTTTTTCCTTTTGATCTTTGTATGGTATTTTCCTTGGAGGTTGAAGACACTAGTTAGATCTACAACTTTCTTTGTTCAGCTATAGGATATATTAATTGTATATGCTCCATGTAAAATGGTCTTCTTAAGAGTATGGAAACAGTGAAGTTTGGAAAACTGATTTTGTTTTTGCCTGTTAATATCATTGTAACCATTTCATGCCTGTGTGGGTGGGTGTGGATGGGGTGGGACAAAAAGAAAGCTCAGTCAAGATACAGTTCAACCAGCCTTAGTGGCCATCTGTATAAAGCAACCCCTCGCCATAAGCAGGAAATCAGTTAACTTTTTATCTCTAATTCCAACTTGTCTTAAGTAACCACCTGCCTAAAGTAGCCAGATTAGGTATCTCCATTGGCTGGCTGCTTGATACAGATTTGAATGTAGTTCCCTTTAATTATTATGCTTTTATAAGATTTTTGTTTATGAGCAGTCTGTGATAGGCTTATGTAAACTAAGTTGCACTGTTTAAGTGCTCTTGAAAGATTAAAGCAATATTTATGTTTTTATTTATGTACATTTATTGTGATCATGGTAATAACGAAATAATTATCATTTATCATAATTGTTGAACTATTTTTAGCCTTCACGGCCAGGGTCGTCACGACCAGTATCAAGGGTGAGCACACCAGGTCCTTCAGAACAACTGCTTGACGTCCTGGAAAGGCTCGGAAAACTGGACAGTGACCATGTAGCCCTGAAGAAGAGAGTAGATGATCTAGAGGTTAGTTTCAGTAGCTTTATGTTGATAGATCATTTTCTTAATGTTTTTGCAATTACGCCATTAAGATGTATGTAGTAGAGATAGTACCTAAGTTTTTCAAATCATAGGTTTGAAGTTAAAAAGCTTTGAAATGAAGACAAATGTCCATATATTTCTCAAAAACAGAAATATAGACAATATTTTAACCAGAAGTCTGGAGTTATGAGCATTTAATATTTTCATGTTAACGAAAATTTTGTGATCAAGGAAATGTAACTCTTCTTGAACATGGAGAGCATAAACATAAAAGGGACATAATATAGTCAATATTTTCTAATTGGGTGCATCTGATTTAACATTCAACTTTGATCTGGATTGCTAAATAATGATCCATGATACTGTGTGCTAAAAATTTAGAACATCTAGAACAGTCTATTAACAGCAAAACTATGCTTTAGCAAAATCTAAATAGTTAAGCTCTAACTGGGACTCGAACCCAGGACCTCTCACACCTGAGACACTCTACCACTTCCCTATAACAGCAGTAGGTAATAGCTATGCAGTTTAATTGCTGGATTACATTGCGTGAACTGGAACAATAATCGGTGAACTCCGGATTATCGGCGTATTCGCTTTGTTACCTAACGGCAATTTTTGTGTAAAGAAAAAATATAATCTAATGCTGCCAACGCCATAATCGGTCAAATCTGCCTAAATTTCTCTGACGTGTTGTTCAGAGTATGAACTTACTAACTGGTAGTACCAGTGAAATATTACTTACACTGAATATTTTATATTTGCCCTTTTTGCAGCTGTCGAACGGCAAAGACGGTGAGTTTTGTCCAAATATAAGTAATTATTTTACCAGTTTTGAGAGGATTTCAATTGATGGGAGATTACAGTTACAAACTAAATACCTTTCTGCAACACATGGAGTCATTAGCATTCACTGTCAATCAGTATTATGACTAAGATCGACTGTCATTCATTCATTTCAAAGTTTCATAGACAGAGTCCGTTGTTTACATTTTTATCGTAACCGGTGCACTTGTAAAAATCACTTTAATTTGAAAAATCAAAGTATGCGAAGAGCTATGGTACGGTCTCTATATGTAGTTGACTTATTTGTTAGGGACAATTGCAAAGTTGTTCCACAATCATGGGTAGAACGTATTAAAATCATTTGAAAACTAGTGCTCCAGTCATTGAAACCCAAGTTAAAACTAAGCAGGTTAACTGTCCCATAATTGAAAATTCTATAAGAAAATTGTTGGAAACACAGCTTATTTGTTTATTATTATACCCCCACAAAACGAAGTTTGGGGGGGGGGGGGGGGGAGTATATAGGAGTGAGCTTGGCGGTTGGTCGGTCGTTCGGTTGGTCTGTTGGTTTTCATGGTTTCCGGATGATAACTCATGAAAGGCTTGACCGATTTAAATAATTTTTGGTAAACAGGTGTAACATTAGAAAATACAGGTCAAGTTCGAATTTGGGTTCAGTAGGTCAAAGGTCAAGGTCACAGTGACCCTGAACAGTTAAACGGTTTCCGGATGATAACTTGAGAACGCTTGGGCCTAGGATCATAAATTTTGGTACACAGGTGTAACATCATGAAATGCAGGTCAAGTTCGACTTTGAGGTCTGTAGGTCAAAGGTCAAGGTCACAGTGACTCGAAACAGTTAAACGGTTTCCGGATGATAACTTGAGAACGCTTGGGCCTAGGATCATAAATTTTGGTACACAGGTGTAACATCATGAAATGCGGATAAAATTCGACTTTGAGGTCTGTAGGTCAAAGGTCAAGGTCACAGTGACTCGGAACAGTGAAATGGTTTCCGGATGATAACTTGAGAATGCTTGAGCCTAGGATCATGAACATTGATAGGGAGGTTGGTTATGACTAGCAGATGACCCCTAATGATTTTGAGGTCAGTAGGTCATAGGTCAAGGTCACAGTGACCCGGAACATTTAAACAGTTTTCTGACAATAACTTTAGAATGTTTGGGACTAGGATCAGGAAACTTAATCTTGAGGTTGGTCATGTCAAGCAGATGACCCGTATTGATTTTGAGTTCCAAAGGTCAAAGGTCATTTAAACCTTTTACGGACAATAACTTGAGAACGCTTGGGCGGAGGATAATGAAATTTCATAGGGAGGTTGATCATGACTAGCAGGTGACCTCTATTGATTTTGTGGTCAGTAGGTCAAAGGTCAAGCAATTTCGGCTTTGACATTGGCTTAGTTCTGTGACAAGGCCATATTGTGGGGGGTATAATTCGTCACTCCTGTGACAACTCTAGTTTTTCCTGTTTTATGCAAATTAGTTTTCATTGATTCTTGAATAACACTGAAAATTAAGAATTCTAAATACAAACCAAACCAATTCCAACATACTCAGACATAAGTCTAAGACCACCATCAGTAGGTAGAAGGGGAGGGGACTGGCATTCAGAGTGATAATCACTATTTTGATGTTCACCAGTTTCATTGTTTATTACAGGAAGAAATGAAGAACAAGTTAGACAAGTCTGCTATTGAAGGATTAGGTAACTAAACACTTTCATTGACCTGCAGTATATTTCCACTTAAACACATCAACATAATCAATAGTCTCTTGTTTGCCTGACATGATATATTTAAAATAAAATATGACTTATTATCACACTACTTGCAAAGGATACAGTCCGTAAGTTTCAAATGAAGTCAGCTGCCGAAAGTACCTTGATACTGTCGTCAGGAAAGAAAACAGCATTTTCAATATGGAGGCCGATTAACCGGTTCGATGCGATTTCACACAAACGAATAACCGGTTTCAAAATTTTAAATCGTTCCAGCCCTAGTTGATTTATTCATGAATCATTCCAGTGTTTTTTGTTTTCCAAACATGGCTTATTTTTGTGTAATATTTCTTTATTTTGGTATATTTGATAAAAAAAGTCTGCTTAATATAACTTGATTAGAATATCTGTATGGATTATTGCATTATTATATGACATATTTGTCTCATAAGAAGTCTAGCTATATATGGGTTTTATTAGTGCCAAGATATTTCTTTACCCTTAATACAACAAGCAAGTCACTTTTTACCAGAAATAAAACAAATATATAATTGGCCAGCCAGATGTGTTTATTGTCAGAGATTAGTTGTTCTACCTAAGTGGCTGTCAATGCAGGATTTTTTCTAGACTTTTCAAAATGAGGGACATATTTCCCCCTAAGGTTAGAATTTAGGGGTCATTTGAAATTTCTGGGGGACATGCTACTTATTTGATCATCAATTTGGATTCACAATACAAGATACCGTAGGCAGTACGATTTCGCAATGAAAACTTAATCTTTTAAAGGCGAGAATTTTAGAACCAAACCTCCGAACCAAACAGTTTGAAAAAAACAACAGTTTCAAATTCATAAATATTTTTTGTATACACAAATAATGATTAATTTGATAAAAGTAAATGACTTTCATCTTCAAGTATTTTTCGCACCAAAAATTGGTACATCCTTTCACAAAAGGATCTTAGAGAGCTTTTCATGGTCCCGTCAAGAAAGGGTCATCTCAGGCAAAAATGCGTCAAAACGCAGGATTTTATGCGTCAGGGAAAACCCTGTGTCAGTGTCTGTTCCATTTAAAGTTGGAAAGTAGCTGTTTGTGTGCAACCTATTAAGTACAACTTAAAACCCAAGAAGACAAAACACACAGTAAAACATCCCATAAATTGGCATTTTCTTTCATTAGCAAAACCAAGTACAGTTTAATTTTTATTATAAATTTGTAGGGATACCAGCTGACATGCTAGAACAGATAGGTAAACTGAAAGAGGAACTGGATGCTCTCGCTGCTCTGAGAGAAAAGGTAATGTGTTCTGCACATATATATAGGTGTCATTGCTTGCTTTGTGCCTCACTATAACATAGCTGGTGGGAGTGATTTACTTAATAAATAATATTAACATTTTAAAAGTAATAAAATGCTTGGGGTTTGAGTATTCTGACTAGAAGCTTGAAAGATGAGTTTTATTGTAGCATGCTTATGACTGTGAGAAGTAACTAGATGAGTGGGTGTAACAAGTAGTTCCCCAGTAGCTTGAAAAATTGGTGTAACAAATGGTTTGATAGTAGCTAGATGAGTGGATGTAACAAGTAGTTTGAAAGTAACTGGAAGAATATGTGTAACAAGTGGTTTGATGGTAGTTAGGTGAGTTGGTGTAGTAAGTGGTTTGATTGCAGCAAGATGAATGGGTGTCACAGGCGGTTTGATAGTAGCTAGATAAATTGGAGTAACAAATGGTTTGATTGTAGTTAGATGAATTGAAGTAACAAGTGGTTTGAAAGTAATTTAAAGATGGATGTAACAAGTGGTTTGATACTAGCTAGATGAATAGGTGTAACAGTTGGTTTGATAGAAGCTAGATGATTCAATAGGTGTAACAGTTGGTTTGATAGAAGCTAGATGATTCAATAGGTGTAACAGTTGGTTTGATAGAAGCTAGATGAATAGATGTAACAGTTGGTTTGATAGAAGCTAGATGAATAGGTGTAACAGTTGGTTTGATAGAAGCTAGATGAATAGGTGTAACAGTTGGGTTGATAGAAGCTAGATGAATAGGTGTAACAGATGGTTTGATAGAAGCTAGATGAATAGGTGTAACAGTTGGTTTGATAGAAGCTAGATGAATAGATGTAACAGTTGGTTTGATAGAAGCTAGATGAATAGGTGTAACAGTTTGTTTGATAGGTGTAACAGGTTGTTTGATAGTAACTAGATGAATAGGTGTAACAGTTGGTTTGATAGGTGTAACAGGTTGTTTGATAGTAGATAGATGAATAGGTGTAACAGGTGGTTTGATTGCAGCTAGATTAATGGGTGTAACAAGCAGTATTGTATATGTGAAGCTAGTAGCAATGTGTCTGAGAGCTACAGGAAGTTTTGGGTGCTTGTGTAACAAGAAGCTTGTAACATAAATGTTAGAGGTGAATTTGAATAGGAGTTTAATAAATGGCTTGGTGTAATAAAAATATGTTTGACCTTAGATAATGATATAACACTAAATGCACAGGTACACTGACATTTGTTTCTTTTATAATCAATTTTAAGGTTTAGGAGTATATCACCAAAACACAGAAATATTTTATAAACGAACAACATCGTTACCAATAATTTACCTGACCATTACATGTTCTGCCGTACTGTCCCGTACTGAAAATATTCTGAAAAAGTTGTCCCCCTTTGAAAATGAATGCCATTTGTAAAGAAATAAAAATAAACAATCGTTGAAAACTGTGTTCCACATAGTTATGTGAAATTTCAACACTCGCACGCTATTACAAATGCATCAAAACAAACATGTGTAACAGTTCCTTGAAAATGGTGAGTTTTTAAAAGCGCTTGACTGTCTGGAAGTGGGGCCTGTTTAAACAGTTCTTTTTTCGGAATTCAATGCTTAATATTCAAAATTTGATTTAAACCGTGTAAATCTATGAAATCATTTTATTCATTTTACAGCCACAGATAAATATTAGATATTCATAAATATACATATAAATGTTTTGAACCTATTAACTAATATATTTTGTTTGGCATGAGGTGAATTATAACAGAAACAACATACCGTCATAATGCTGAAATAAATTTAATTTTCATTTGATTTTTGACCATATATCGAAAACAAATCAATATCTACGCCCATGCATCCTCATACTGGCCATAGCTTAATCAGATCAAGTAGTTCCAACGTTGTTTGAGTGGTGAATTTTACGCAGAACAGATGGAGAAATATGGCAGATTGTGTAAATTTCCGGTCTTGTAAGTATGATTTAAAGGAATTCCTACCTGTTAATATAACGTATTGAATGAAAACGATGGGTACACCTGGAGCGCAAATGTCTCCGTATTTAAGCACAGGTGTCCATTTAGCTGAGATTTGTGTCGTTTATTTAAACACTTCTGTACAGTCCGGCGGGGGAACGAAATTTATGTCAGTTTTTGACAATATCGCATCATATATAGTCCTTATCGGGAACAAGTAATCATCAAAACACTTCTTATCTAAAGGGTACTCTCTTAAAACAATGCACGTGTATTTTCAAAGAATTATTCGGGTTAGTTTTAGAAAAATCGTCCGAAAACCTAACGCAACGCAGTTTCGAGTGGATTGCTTCGCAACGCAATATAGTGGATATCGTTCTGTGTCTTACTTGCAGACTTATCCGTCATAAAATGTCATTAGAACCTCAACACAGAATAACTTTAGAACGTTCTATATCATTATACTGATCCTGCCATTTCTAATATATTACACTTTTTATGTTCGCTTAACATTAGACATATTTTTGGTGACATTGTCAAAAAAAAACTTAAAGCAAAACTGAATATCGAACAATATCATCTACTAAATATTACTTAGTAAAACAAGAACCAGTTAACGGATGTAACTCAACTACGTATGGTACTGAACAGCGAACTAAAAACAGTCACAAGCGGGTTAACTCTTTAAAACTGTATAGTTACATTTAGTTCATTTTACACTCCCTTAAAACAATCCAGTTTCATTACTGATATATTGTGCATTTAAGCTGTTCGTACAAAATTAAACAAATCTGATGTTTTCATGCATATGCCTGGTGTAGCGTTCATCTATTTTTAGAGAGATAAATCACAGGGAAACAAGAACGTTGAAAATGAAGAGAAAAAAACAACAAGATTTTACTTGTCGTCCATGAAACAAAAACGTCGAAATAAGCTTGTATGTTCGCCATTCAAAAATGAAACTAAACGGACTAGTATCACGTATTGAGTGTGCAAGTTAGGGTTAGGTTTAACTTAGGTTTAATTGTGTACATTCAATGCGTGCGTACATTGAATAAGGGAGATTTAATGCCGACCGTTATTTAGTCGGTGAAGACTTGCTCTATTCTATTAATCAAATGTGTCATTTTATTATTGTCTTCAGTAAAGCATTTACCGTACATATAACCTAACAATCATTGCATTTGTCTCATAATGATATGCCATTGTTTAATCAATATTTCCTCAAGTAGACAACAAAAAATGCAAATATAAAAGATACATATGTAAAAGTGCAAAATACCTACATCGGTTTTGCAGACGCCCATATGGTATACGTTTGACTTTTCGTTGATAGCTCAGCACAATAAGGAATACCCGAACAATCTTCGGCATGTACTGGGTTAAAATAATCACTTTCGGGAAAGAAAGCCGACTAACATCAGAAATAAAGAACAGCCAAGTGCAAATGTGACATCAGACTGAAAGATGAAGCCGAGATAGAATCATAAATTAGTTTAATTTCTGCTTTATTAGCACACAAGTTATATTTGTATTTTGAAATATTGGAGGGTAAGGTGGATGGGGGGTGCAATTCTATACTTCGCCCACCCCGGCTCCTACGCCTATCGATTTCAATATAAGGCACTTTGTGTGAATTAGACTGTGTTTACAATAATGTGCATTCATATTACATGCATCGCATAAAAGTGTAATCATATTATTATATGATATAAGTGATGCCCAAGTAAACTGCCTGGCCTCGCACTATTTCGGGTTTACATCCTTTCATTGCAAAGCGAAAACGCACATTGTTTAATTAACAAAAACAACAGGCAAACAAACACAGAAGAACCATGACTGTGTGTGATTCTTCTTTAAAATTCCAACTTATTCATATCCCTATTACGGCAGCAAGAGAAAAACATTATGCCAGGGGCGTAGCATGATCAGTTTAGATCTCAAGGGGAGCTCTTTTTCCAATTTTATTTGTTGTATACAAAAGTTGCATTCACTTTAGCGTTAATTTTCGTATAAACAACATTGCAGTAATAATATCAATGACAGTCCTTTCTGCGAGATTGCACGCGTAATCTGACGTCCTTCACCAAAAAACATGAACAAAATGGCCTCGTTCCAAAATATTTCAAAATTGGACGCCAAAACTTCAGAAAGAACATTTAATTTTAGCTTTAACTAATTTTTCTGATGTCAAAGATCACAGCTGAATCGAGACGACTATATAAATTTTCACACGAGTTAAAATATTTTAAATAAAAACCAGGAACTGTATTTTTATCAGTAGGTAAATTTTTAGTTGAACATGGCCGGGTCTTTTGGACTGTTCTGTTATAAGATGACAAAAAGATCGATATCTTGACATTTAGTTTGATTTCTTATACTCCTGGAAAGCAAATCAGTTATTTTTGTAGCAAGCTGTCGTAAAATGTAAATATAAGAAATGAAACGCACAGAAAATAGCATTCAGTTCTTAAATAAAGTACACATGTGTACATACGTGTTACAACGGAATATATGCAAATCACCTTGCAGTAAATACTCTTAACTGTCTAGGAACTGATCGACTGCTGAGGACAAACTTTGACTTATGCACAATTTCAAAACAGACAAAATGATGAAGCTATCTGAACAGATTCTTATTTCATTCTTCAAGTACATGAACGGTAAAACTCTTTTTTAAATATTGCACTTATAAGAATATGTTGTAAGCATTATATTGATTTCTAAACCAAAGTAATTACTAAACGTTATTGTTTGCCATCTGTTGCATGTTTGCGTGTTGCATGTTGCATTTTAATATCACAATCGTCCTTGCCATGAACATTGATTTTCAAAACTTACAATTTCCGTCAAATGTATCTCTACATTCTTGGAAATCAAGTAAATGATCATACACAGACAAAAGCCTTGTGACAGATGTTTAGGCATCATCTAAATTCGCGAAACGATAATAAAGGAAATGTGTAGACGACACTAGTAATCAAATATTTGCTGTTTATGAGCATTTATTACATATGTGTATCCTAGGTTTAAAGAAATCGAGGTATTACCGTATTTCAAAGTTATTGAGGTGTATGATGTATAATTATTTCGTGCGTTAAATAATTTTGATTGATGTATTTTTTTCTGCAATAAATTTTAGGAAATGGGTGTCAGGGCATAAGAAGAAGGTGACTGATGTTGAAACTTGGTTTCCTTATACTACACCCTCCCGCGACAGAGTGAACTAGGGTTGAATTGGTGCCTCGCAACATGATGACGCGGAAAGTATAACCGTATGTTTCCCATGTAGAAATTAATGCATTGATAGTTTATATGACTGAAGTTGAGTGTTATATTATGTTAATTTATGAATCTGTTCTTTTGATCCGTTTTGGTCTCTTTGATTATGGGATAGATAATTTAGTTTTGTTTGATCATAGCAAATTAGGAAATAATGCATGGGAATAATAGTTGTTACAGACACAGTTGTTTATCCTTCTAAATTTTACTAGCGATGGACAATTGCCATTCAGAAGACTAGTCTTATGGTCAGTAGCAGCTATAGTATATATGCATCTGAAATCATATGTGTATTTAGAATTTTAAATGTACTTAGATTTAGATAAGTATTTACAATAACAAATGTAAGTGGAGCAAGAAAAAACAAAATTTAGAAATTTTGATAAAAGAGCGATAGCAGTCTGCCGTCACAAAAATTATAACAAAGTCAAAGACCAAGACAACAGCATACTCATATGCTATGACATTGCCCCTACCTCCATACCCACTCCTGATCAGCTTTTTATTGCTTCTATGGAGTTTTCAGCCTTTTTTATTTTTATTTATGGATTTTAAATGTTACTCGGCCGATTAACCGAGTATACCCCGCAACGCGCATGTATGTAGTAATCAAGATTATGCAAACCAAAAAGCACCAGATCTAGGTACAACTAAAGTTTACTTTTAGCTCTCGTAACGGTCGCTAATAAACAGATGCCTCAGGAATATGTGGTGTGTTACTTGAAAAACAGATTTGCGAACTGGTAACAGTGTACCAAAATTGTTCATTATCATCTTTTCTATGTTTTGATGATTTACTAGTAGGTTAAAACTCTCTTTTTACCGGGTTTATCAGATGTAATAGATAATTGACTGTGTGTGTTTGAACTGAATGGCTTAAAAATAGAATCTGTACAGAATGTTCCAATGTTTTTGTCGATGCTGGAAAACTTGTTTTACACCCGACGTGTAAGATGACTCATGAATGAAAATATGACACTTAAGTAAAGAAGTACATTCGTTTTATTTTTTTTCCTTTATGTTTTCTGAAGAGTACAGCATACAAAAAAGGAATTAATCACTGGTTGTAGGAATGAATTGTAATATCCGGCACTCGGGTAATTGTTTTGCGTTACCACTACAGAGCATCGTTACCATCTAAACAGTAACCCCCAAGCCGGATATTTCCATCTGCAACTACGATCAGTTATTGCCTTATAATCTGACATCAAGGAGAAGAATACTTTCAAGGAAAATGAAATCACGTTCGTTCTTTTATAGCACTGCTTTTTTCTTTACTATCTCAAATTAACAAACTTGGGGGCATATGAAAATTTTCCAGATAATGCCATACGTTAATGCTAGTTGAACGGAAAACTTGATTTTAGAAGGAAAAACAACCAGAAGTGCATTCACATTAAATTGTGTGCATTAATGGTAGATATGATGTTAACGTAAACCATGGTCGACATTCTATATGAGAGATAAGGCCCGGCAAGTAAGACACAGAACGGCACTTGATTGCATTGCGTAGCAACCCACTCTAAATTGCGTTGCGTTAGGTTTTCTGCCGATTTTACTGAAATAAACCCGAATAGGTCTATGAAAATACACATGCTTTGTTTTAAGAGGACGCCCTTAAGATAAGAAGTGTTTAATAATAACTTGTTCCCAATAAGCACTATTATAATATATGATGAGATACTGTCAAAAAACTGACACAGATTTCATTCCCCCGCCGGACAGTACAGAAGTGTTTAAATAAACGGCACGATTTTCAACTAAATGGACACATGTGCTAAGAAACGGAGACATTTGCGCTCCAGTAGCATACAACGGGTAGAAATTCCTTTATATCATGCTACAAGACCGAAAATTTATACAATCGGATATATTTCTCCATCTGGTCTGCGTAAAATTCACCGCTCAAACAACGTTGGAACCACTTTATCTGAAAAAAAAGCTATTACCAGTGTGATCCTGATCAAGTATGGCTGCAAGGCATCAATGTCTATTATTGTCATGAACAGAGGTAGATGGTAAATTGATTAAAATGATACTACTATATCATTTGATCTTGTCGAAGTCCTAATGTGTTATAAACAACTTACATCGCTAAACGTGAGAGTAGTTTTTATTATCAATGTAATTTCAATAAGAAAACTATTGCCAAACTAGCAAGGGCGCTGTTGTAAAATAACACAATAGAACCATAAATTTGGGGAAACCTTTCAGTAGGTATATTGTACATCTTACCTTTGGACAATAGTAGAAGACAAGTTACGATTAACGTAAATAGACAGAACAGTTTTGTGCGAGGATTATTGAATGCCATTTTTCTTTTTAAGGAACTTCAGGGTATATCTGAAATACAAAATAAATACAGTTGAATATACATACCTCTACATTCATTGTACGTTATAAAATATTTAATATTTTCCTGACCCAATGCCAATGAATTTTAGTTAGACAAAGATAATTACATATGTGTTTATTAAGTATTGCACAAAAAGTCTAAGAAGTTTGAATTGGTAACGTTTAATTAAAATTCTTAGTAAACTATTTTGTTAGACATTCCTGTCTTCTGCAGAATAAAATGCTGGTTAAACTTTGAAAACTGGAAACATATGCATGAACATAGCGACAAAAGATCATTTCATGTTACTGGAAAGCGGTTTTGGATTGGTTGATAAAGGTGTGTGGAAACCCGTAAGAGTCAATTAGACATAGCTGATTGTATAAAAAGGTAATATTTACAATCATAAAATTAGTGTAAAAATCAAGAAATACCATATGTTCTATAAAGTCTGGATTATTACATAAGTATTTAACTTAATGCATGACTTATTTGACACTACAGAATTATAAGTGTCAGTGGGCATTTGGTCTCAAAATGCCATTCAACAAATAGGGTAGGAATGTTTGAAGAAAAAATGCAAAAATGGATCATTTAAGTCTACATAGAATTACTATTTTGTTGTGTCTGACATGTTACCTTATCAAAGGAATCACATTTTAGTTGCCATCTCTGAATTTTGGTATTTGTGTTATGTGCTCGATTTATTATTTTTTATGTTGATGCCTCATTGTTTACTGTAAAGCTTGTCCGAGTTTGAGACATCATGTGTGTCAATTAGTTATTTATATTTTATGGTTTTCCCGAAGGTTCCATCACAATACTGATAAACCGGGTGTTTACATTATTCTAAAGTCTGGGTTATTCTTGAATTTTGCAAAATTTTCTATTCATCCTTGGTGATACATTAAAGTATTGGAACCTTCCCTGATGCTTTAAATAAGAAGCTGTCTGAGGACAGGGCAGAGTAAGATAATAAGATCTTATTGAAAAACTGTCCGTATTTCTTAACAGCAAAATATCATCAGTTTGGACATTTAACATTGGATGGATATACATTAAAATTGTGGATTTAAAAAG
The DNA here is from genome assembly GCF_021730395.1 of Mercenaria mercenaria. Lineage (NCBI taxonomy): Eukaryota > Metazoa > Mollusca > Bivalvia > Venerida > Veneridae > Mercenaria > Mercenaria mercenaria. The sequence goes on from NW_026463287.1 coordinate 72,266, forward strand.
ATATATGTTAAGAGAGAATTTATACTCTTTGGATATATTACATTCAGTTTGGAATTTGAGAGGAATCTGAAATCATTACAGATATAAATTTGACCAGGACAGGACTTGGACTATTTTTGTGTATTATAATTTAATTTTACGGCTAGATAAAATTTGCAAGGTATCTAAATTGTTACTTTTCAAATTAAATTTTGTTATTGTTAATAGTAGCTGGGTTTTTTTTCTGTTACCTTTTGTGTTTTAAATAACAAGCAACTGTAACCCGTAGACCTGGCATTTGACAGAGTCTTTTTTTATAATGGAAGACTACTGGTGCCAGACCTAAACCGAGACTTATCGCGAAACACCGACTGCATTGATTATTCTAGTATAAATATATTATAGAAATGAAACGAGTCAAGGCACTTACGTAAATAGGAAT
>NW_026463288.1:0-6536 GCF_021730395.1 Mercenaria mercenaria
ACAACAGTTTACTCTGGGAGGGTTTCTACTTCTTAAAATCCATAAATAATAATTAAGCAACAGTTTATGTCACTTTCTGGTCTTCCAGTATGGCCTTGCAAAAACGTACGAGAAAAGTAGCAAGTCCCTACACAAAAAGTACAATGTAGTAAAAAAACCAACAGGTTTGTGGACAAAAAAGTAGGAAAAACAGGAGGTTATTAATCCTAAAAAATTCTTTGTTTCCGGTAACATGCTAAAAAATTATGGTACTACAGGTAGGTCGGAATTTTTCTTTATTTTAGTCTTTTTTTTTTTAAGTGAAACTTTACAGAAATTACTTTTGTGTCAAAAAATAAATCAAGTATCAGAAAGTTGATTTCAACATTACTGACCACCATTAAAAAATAACAAGAGCTGTCGGAGGATAGCATCACTTGACTATTCAACAGCCTTGTCAATTGAATGAATACAAAAGTAAACAAGAGGGCCATAATGGCCCTATATCGCTCATCTGCCATCATTGCATTTAAGGACAAGAAGGTCAAAAAAATCATAATCACGATCAATCGAAAGAATCATGAGAAAATATAGTTGAAATTTTCTTAAAGGTACAGATATGTCAAAATACACTTATAAATTGGAGGTACCATTCATGTTGTACCACAGGAAAGTGGTCTCGGTTTTTCCATACGGCCAATAATAAAAAAGTTACTAAATAAGCTATTTATAGTAACATAAAAGGGAAGTAATTTAAAAAAAATATTGTAAGTGAACAAAAGGATCTGCCAAATAAAAACAAGAGCACTGCAATGCAACGCAAATGCAGAGCAATATACACACAAAACAAAGTCATATGACCTTTGACCCCTAAGTGTAACCTTGACCTTGAAGTTAGCCATCCAAAACATGCGCTCTGCACATCGTTTTGATGAGGTGAACATTTGTGTCAGGTTTCTTTGAAATCCTTCAAGGGGTTCAAGAGTTACAGAGCAGAAGGGAAACTGCTAACCAACAGACAGACAAACAGACAGACAGACACCGAGGCGATAACATAATACGTCTCTTAGGGTGTATAAAAAGGAATCGAGATCTTATTGTGATACAAGTTGTGTGCAAGTTTGGTTAAAATCAAATCATAAATGAAGCTGCTATTGTGCAGACAAAGTCAAAATAGCTAATTTAGGCCCTTTCAGGGGCCATAACTCTGGAACCCATTAAGGGATCTGGCCAGTTCAAGAAAGGAACCAAGATTTTATGGTGACACAAGTTTTTGTGCAAGTTTGATTAAATTCAAATCAGAAATGAAGCTGCTATTGTGCAGACAAAGTCAAAACAGCTAATTCTGGCCCTATCAGGGGCCATAACTCTGGAATCCATAATGGAATCTGGCCAGTTCAAGAAAGGAATCAAGACCTTGTGGTGATACAAATTGTGTGCAAGTTTGTTTAAAATAAAATCATAAATGAAGCTGCTATTGCACAGACAAGGTCAAAATTGCTAATTTTGGCCCTTTCTGTCACAAATTGACATACGGGCCTTATTTTATCTGTAGTGTAAATGCAGGTATTGCATCATCTTTTTGTAAATTTTTGAGTTATTGAGGTAAATGTCAGATTTCACGCATAAAATACCTCTCATGTTTTTCTGTATTTCATAACTTAAATTTCCATGTAAATTTCATTAAATTCTGTTCAGTAATAAGAAAGTTGATATTTTATAAACTTCAGTAATTTATGTTTTTATCCCCAAAACCACTATAATGGGCCTCAAATTGTCAATTTAAATCCGCGCCAAAGTAGTTAGATTCCCCGGCTATATCGTGAATCCCGTGGAAACACAAATAGTTGGAGTCCACGGCTTAGCCGTGAATCCCATGAAATTTAGTATTTGGCGGGACATTATCCTTTAAATAGACTGGACTAGATATGCCTTGCGCACACCACCTTACGACTTTATAGACGAATCTATGTCTGAATTATTTTCTTGCTAGAAATTTATGCTCGATCGAGGTAAGAAATTGATTTGTTAGATTTTTGTATGATTTTTGCATTACGATTTTTATTTGATAAATTTTTGTTCATTCTACAGAATTCTGTAACATTTACTTTTTGGCACATGATTTTGGCTAATTTCAGTATGTCAGGATAATTTATTAAATTTTTCAGACTTTGGTAAATTATTTAGAAAGAGGAGTCTAAACGTATCGTTTATATAAGATGTTAGATTTATACTGAAATTTGTAACATGATAATTGTAAAGCACTGTTTCAAAAACTTATGTCAAACATTTTGTTAATTATGGAACACCATTACTGCATTGTATTGTTATGTATAACTCTATATGGCAAGTCTAGTACCATGTATGTATTATATTATTGTAATATGAAATTGTGTGACAGTCTATGGCATACACATACAATGTCCGTTTTAGTGTATGGCATTAGATATTATATAGATGCCAACTATCATATAACGTTTGATTTATATTGAATTTTGTTAATTTGTAGTTGTAAATAATAGCTGCAGTTTATCATTTCCGTATCTATAATGTTTCATCATATACTTTTCATATCTTTTTCATACTTTAACTTTAGTCTTTTAAGTAAGTAATCTTTGTAATAATGGAAGTAATAAGTGACGTATTTTAATCATGTGACGTTTGAACTTAGTAGCACATATGTTTTGTATAAGTAGCACGTATTATTTATGGGAGCCTACGGAGGTATGGTGTACCCAAAGGAGCAGCTTTATGCCCTGACTTATTTGTTTTGCTATGGTGCTTACCATATGTTATATATTTTAGCTTCTTCCGCCAGACGATTTTTCCTGGTGATGTCATAACCCGGAAGTACAATGCCCGAGGTTCACTTGTCTTCACTCGCCTGGATGTGATATTCCCAGCGCAGAGCTTTCGTCCCATGGTTGTGCCGTAAACCGCAAAGACGATGATTTTTGTTATCCTCTGAAGTCAGCTCAGGGATGCAATCACCTACCACCATAGGGAGCCAACACGGAATCAACGTATTCACGGTTTAAAGGGACTGAATTTAGAAGCTACGTTTTGTTTGTGCTACTTAAAGTTCGCAATTAAATTAAAGAACTGTACCACGTCAGATTAGAATGGAACTATAAGAACTTTGGTATCTAGAGATACTGAACTTTCTTTTTTTTCTTTCTTATAATCAGTTTTTTTTTCTTTTCATATCTATTCATTGTTAATAATCATCTTTTGTAAATAAATTTGTAAATATTGTAAAGGGTGTTGATTTGTTCTGATGGTTACTGTCGCCGGTACGGCCTTTCCTGTCACACTTTCAGGGGCCATAACTCTAAAACACATTAAGGGATCTGGCTGGTTCAAGAAAGGAAACAAGATCTTATGGTAACACAAGTTTTGTGAAGGTTTGATTAAATTCAAATCATAAATAAAGCTGCTATTGTGCAGACAAGGTCAAAATAGCTAATTTTGGCCCTTTCAGGGGCCATAACTCTGGAACCCATAATGGAATCTGGCCAGTTCAAGAAAGGAACCAAGATCTTATGGTGATACAAGTTGCGTGCAAGTTTGGTAAAAATCAAATCATAAATAAAGTTGCTATTGTGTTGACAAGGTCAAAATAGCTAATTTTGGCCCTTTCAGGGGCCATAACTCTAAAACACATTAAGGGATCTGGCTGGTTCAAGAAAGGAAACAAGATCTTATGGTAACACAAGTTTTGTGAAGGTTTGATTAAATTCAAATCATAAATGAAGCTGCTATTGTGCAGACAAGGTCAAAATAGCTAATTTTGGCCCTTTCAGGGGCCATAACTTTGGAACCCATAATGGAATCTGGCCAGTTCAAGAAAGGAACCAAGATCTTATGGTGATACAAGTTGCGTGCAAGTTTGGTAAAAATCAAATCATAAATAAAGTTGCTATTGTGTAGACAAGGTCAAAATAGCTAATTTTGGCCCTTTCAGGGGCCATAACTCTGGAACTCATAAAGGGATCTGGCCAGTTCAAGAAAGGAACCAAGATCTTATGGTGATACAATTTGTGTGCAAATTTGGTTAAAATAAAATCATAAATGAAACCACTATCATGCAGACAAGGTCAAAATAGCTAATTTTGGCCCTTTCAGGGGCCATAACTCTGGAACCCATAATGGGATCTGGCCAGTTCAAGAAAGGAACCAAGATCTTATGGTGATACAATTTGTGTGCAAGTTTGGTTAAAATGAAATCATAAATGAAACCACTATCGTGCAGACAAGAAATTGTGGACAGACGACGGACGAAGGTGAGCTAAAAAGGGGCACAATTTTAACAAGAGCTGTCCGTAAGACAGCTAAGCTCGACTATTCGAAATATTGTCCTAGAAGCAGGAAAATATTACCCAAAATGTTAAATATCAAAAGAGTTTTAAGTTCAAAAGGGGACATAATTTGACCAAAATGCATATCAGAGTTATGGGACTTGCTGATATCAACTAGTTTTATAATCCCGAAGACACATGTGGAGTTTCAATTCAATATCTGCATTAGTTTTGGAGATAGTAACTTGCATGTAAAACTTTAACAAGAATTTTTCTAAGTCCAAAAGGGGGCATAATTTGCTCAAAATACATGTCAGAGTTATGGAACTTGATCCAGTGAGGTTGGTAATTGACCTAGAAAAAGAATAAATAAGTTTCAAAGCTATATGCCTTTAAATGATGGCTGTATGTACTTGCATGCAAAAACTTAACCAAGGTGTGACGCCGACGCCAGGGTGAGTAGAATGCGAGCTAATGAGAGCTAAAAATGCGAATCAGAGTTATGGGACGTTCACAGTGCATGTTAGATCTAGACAGTGAACAAGTGTGTGAAGTTTCAATCAATTCCCATTCCCATTAGTAGATAATGAGATACCAGCTTACACACAAAGACTTAACCAAAAACTGCTAAGCTGAAAAGGGGGCATAACTTGGAAAAAAAGTAGAGTTATGGGATTGTTATCTTTATAAGCTGTTAATACTACATCTACACTGGCAACCACATGATGACCCCAGATGTCTTAACTGGCAGTTGAATTAGTGTGCCCATATGGTTTGGTAGGAGTTTGGTACTTTGTAGTGTGGTAATTTGAGCGGTAGATGAATCTGTAGTTTTTAAGGTCTGTGTGACAAACAAAACATCAATTTTTGGCATACTTTTAATGTCATTTTTATTTAATTTCTTTGTATGCTGATGTGTTAGACAAGCTTATTGTCGCTGAGTGGCTGCTTTTTATTTTCTGACTTTTGCAGCCACCGCAAGTTACAGTTTGACTGTCACAATATAAAACAAACTGTATACGTCGGATTAGTTCGACTGGCTGATGTGTAATACAGTGCTTTAGGGTATATAGCGAATTTTAGGGAATTTTAGGGTGTAGACGGTAGGTTGATAATTTTGTATTTTGCCTTGGATTTTTGTAGACATTCTGGCATACATTTTAAATGTTTGCTTGTTGTGGTATTTTTCATATTTCATCAAATGAAAATACAGGCTATCTTTACTGACTAAATCAGCGTGTATGTAAAAAAACATACGTAAATGAACAGTATTTGATCTGGGCCCAGTTGTTCGAAACTTTAACAGGCGATTAAGCTAACGGTTGATTAACTTTTAGGGTTATTTTTCGACATTTTAGAAGACTTAGAAAAACAAATGTATGAGTTAAGAAATATGAACTTTGAAAAATCTTTACAATAAAATTAAAACATCATACTAGATTCTCCCATCAAGACTAGTGTTTTGAATCATAATTTAACCAGCGGTTAGTTTAACAGCCGGTTAAAGTTTCGAACAACTGGGCCCTGAATGTTTTTGAAGCAAATACTGTTGCAGTAGTGATAGTAGAGTGGTTGGACCTAAGCTCACGGTATTTTGTACATATATTATCTTTTTAAGAAGCAAGAAAAGATTATTATTTCGATTTGCCTATGCAAAAACATAAAGTTATCCTCCTTTTATCGAAACATATTGTTGTCTCGACAGCCTAATGGTAGAACACCCGCTTCGAGTGCGGGAGGTCGCGGGTTCGATCCCCGGCCGCGTCATACCAAAGACGTAAAAAATGGTACCAGTACCTCCCTTGCTTGGCGCTCAGCATTAAAAGGGAAACTGGCCTCTTCTCTCATACCCTCGTGGCGATGGATTCCATCAGGAATGAGGTGTCGAGAGTGATTCATATAAGTTGTTAAACTTCCTTCACAATCGACCTAAAATAAATTCTGTATAAACTATGTGCGTCATCGCATGACTTAGTCGTCTTGTGAGATATCGACACGGCATACGTAAAATTTCGCCCTGAAAAGGCTGGTAACATTGCCCGATCGAGCTTACAACATAAAAAGTAATATTTCTTGAAAAATAATGAAGATAGTTCTTTCAAACTTGGTCCATTTATTAAGAATAACAAGTGATATAAATTAGAATAAAATATCTTGCTTGCCTTCAGTTTAGATAGAATTATTTCCCTTTTCAGATTTTTAAGATGCATAATCTTTGAAGTCCAAAAAAATTCTGTTCTAATGCTAAGTTTAAAACAA